>NC_051164.1:1861854-1898860 GCF_013339745.2 Dermacentor silvarum | reverse complement strand
CTAGGCAACATTGAGAGGAATGTTGAAAACCAAGCCTTTCTAAATTTTGATCGTGCCTCATGTCGCAGACAATACGGTGTCGGCGTCAACGGCGTCCAATGTTTCACTCTTAAAGGTGAAGCTTAAGCGTACTCTATGGTTTTGGTGCAAGGAATAGTTATGCACAGTTCTACTGGGTGGGCATTTATTCAGCCTTTTGCATCCATAGGTGTAAGTTTAGAACTTATTCGTCTCAGTGAACTGTAGATCCTGGCGAACCATTAGTGCCTTCATAATACATAGTTTTGCAGGAGTGCTACCAGACTACTTTACACTTGTTTCCACAATCAGAAGTGAAGTTTGGTAACAGTGAGTGAAAGAAACAAACAACATTTTACAATACTGATTCAAGTCATCCGGAAAAGCTGCTAAAATTATGAGCCCCCCTCCACAAAGATAATAATTTTACACCACAGTGATTTTCACGGTGTCGAATATACTATTATAGCCCTAAATATGAAGTGAGAATAAGGGAATCAGATGGCGGAATTATTTTTAGAACACCAAATGTGCTTTGCAATAATGTGGCATTCCAACTCCCAAAGGAGCAGTTTGCGACCTGGTGACTGATGCATTAGATAACTCATTAAAACATATGCAGCAGAACGTTCCCGACGAGGTGTCATGCACACAAATGCCTTCTTTCACGTAAAGTGACATCCTGCAGTTAAACCTTGTGCAGACGTCACAGCGAAAGGCAAAAAGTGCTAAATTCGCAGAACAACTCTAAGAATTATTTGAATGTTTATTATGGTTACTGTTCATTAAAGAATAACAGACTTTGTTCTATACGGGTGCTGTAAACAGGCACCCTGCTTTGACAGTCATAGCAAGAATCATCTGTGGCGCAGACAAAGAGAAATGCTTACGAAGTTTACGTAAAAATATAGCCCACTTTTCATTTCAATCTGGTAGATCATGCATACGAACAAGAAGAAACTATTCTACCCTAGCGATTGTTGTTGCCGATGTCTGTGCACTAGGAGGTACATAAAATATGGAAGTTGCAATTATATTTCCAGAAGCTGTTGCCAGTGCGCCGGTATGCAGCTGTAATATATTAAGGGCAAGCTTAAACTTTTAATGAATTTGTCTGATACACCATAATTCGAATGCAATATCCTGCAAATAACTGAAGCGATATGTACCGTCCCATACAATGAAACAAATTTGAAAAACCTGAATCACCCCGTGGGCCGTGACGAGAGGTGAAGATTGTGTTGTGTGTAAGCTCCCTTACAAAAAATTTGCAGACTTCCTGCAGAAATCTTAGACCCTGAGTCACCCGGGATACATAATACGTGCAGACGGATGACAGACTTTCTGTCATTCTCTGTCACCTCCCAGTTGGCAATTGGTACACCCATTCTGCAGAAAGTCTGCTCAGCCTGTGTAGCCGCAGGATGTAGCATGTCTGCAGAAAGTCTGTCGAGTTTGTGGCCACAGGATGCAGCAAATAAGCAGACATTTGGGAGAATGTGTGTACCCCACCTATCGGGAACTGGCATGCACTCACGCAGGCAAAGAAATAACAGACGCAATAGTATTCTTTGCACTCTTTATTTCTCTGTGACTTTTGCATGGCTGCCTGGTTAGAACCAAAAATATATCTTCCAAGGAATCAAGTTGTGAGTAAGGAAGGTAAGCAAAGCCTAAAAAGCCTCTAGTTTAGCTTCTTCGTTTGTTGCACTTTGACACGCGAAGTTAGTGGAAGCTAAAACACGACAAGTGAAGCGCAAACTGTCAGTCGAGTTTAATAAATAAGAATTTATACTCTTAGCCGCTAGCTTTAGCTGGATGTTACATGCACTGAAAAAGGCAGAGAAATCATAATAAGAATGAATCAGAACCGACAAGGTGACCCGCTTAAATTATATAGAGACGATATTATGGTAGTTTGATGGTGAGACAGACACACGGATCGCTCATTCACGCAAGGTTCAGCAGCAGCCGCAACCATGCGAAATGCTTCTCGTATCTCTCTCATCACTTTGTGCGCTTGCTTCTGAGCTGGATTTTCGTACTTTCAAAATACGGTGTGCAACCGTATCTCGTGCAGTGCGCAGCCAAGTTGACTGGTGCATTTACTAGGCTGAGAGTATATCTGTGCTCCCCAAGCCTCTGATTCAAGCACCAGCCCATTTATCCTACGTAAACATGGTTGCATGTGAGCGGTATCTTGTAAACAACTGCCTCTTCGCACATGGCAAATTTGTGCACGTTTCACGTGCTAAGCGCGAGTCATTTACAAGGTACCGCCCACATGGAACTGCGCTTACGTTACGCACCAGCGCTGGAATCAGAAGCTATGGGATCAGAGATATGCTCTCAGCCTAGTAAATGCACAGGCAATTTGGCTGCGCACTGAACGATATGCGGTTGCACACCACTTTTTCACAGCGCCCCTCCTCAGACGCAAGCGCAAGGTGACGACAGAGATATGGAAATTTTTTTGCACAGTTGTGGCTGGTGCTGAAACCTGCGTGAGCGAGCCGTCTGTGTCTCTACCTCATCATCACACTCAATTTCCAACAAAATATCGGCTCGATATGATTCAAGTGAGTCGCCTTGTCAGTTGTGATTCATTCTGATTATCTTATATCCGCCTTTTTAGCAGATATAACCCGCAAATTATGATAGTGGCTACCGGTATAAGCTCTTCCTTCTTGTTCACCAAACTGAGTTGACAGTTCTCGCTTCACTTGTCGTGCGTTTTCGTTTCCAGTAACTTTGTGTGTCACAGCGCCTGCCCCAGCACAATGAACGATGAAGTAGTGAGTCAGAATATCTACTCGCGACTTGATTCCTTGGAAAAGGAGTCGCTCTTGGGCCCCATTTTCTGCAGCATGGAGCCTATGCCCTCTTCAATTTCAGGTCTGCGCACTTGAACTTGCTACATGTATATTCTGTAAAAGAAGGAGAGTGAATTTTAGAGGCATAATTTAGGGACATATCTTGGGAACTACAACCCTGAAACAATATCAGGAACAATGTCATGACGTATATTGGAAAAATACAATGGTTACGTAGCTTGAACAATTTCCTGAATTTTGGTAAGTCAACAGTGACGACCCGGAATACAGATGAATTGGAATCCAGAGTGACGTATTACGGAATGTAGAAACCGGCCTTCAAACACTTTTAAACCACCTTTTGTGGCTTTTTGTTCTGAGGTCCCTTTCTCTGTAGTATTATGGGAATCAATACCCACCGCCCCACCAAAAAAAAGAAAATGTAATACACAATTTTGACTACTTATGGAAATATGATTAAGACCACAGAATCTGTGCAGGCACGGATGTTAGAAGTCTACAAATATCGTTATAAAGGTAACCAAGGCCCTCCTGCTTTTTTTGGGCAACTCAGGAGAGATGCTAGGTATCAATTATACCAACAAAACCTGCAGCTCGTGTAAATGGCAGTGACCGTTTTGTACACACCTTGTCGGAGCATCCAGATCAGGTGCTTTGCCACACGTCAGGTTGCAGAAGTGACGGTCGTTCGTATGATGTGTAGAGATGCCTCTGGCTCTCAAAATCGTGACATTCCTAAACAATAAAATGTTTTCAGTTTCCTGTAAACTATGCCTAAACTGCAAATTTGTGATTTAACAAGATCATGTTACATTGTGAAAAGTCTCGTACAACCAGCTCCAGGAAGCTGCATCTGGTACAAATGTCCGATTATTACATCACAGACGGTTCTTTAACATGTAAATGGCACTGCAGCCAAACATTAATCTACTATCAAAAGCTTCACACAAACGCACATCCGTACTAAGTGAAATGTGAATTGTGCTATGAAGAAAATTTTTAGCACATGAAAAGCGCTCCAAAACCTAATTTCTTTATGCGGTGCAACAAAGCACTGTCCCAAAGGACGATGCACTGAAAACGAAGACACCCCCTCCTTTTCAGGAGAAAAAAAACATTTCGATAATAATAAATATTACTGTTGAAATCTCGGCGTCTCAGTAAAATCAAAAACGTGTACAAATACACGAAAACACACAGGACTCCCAACACAGGAATTGCAGGCTGTCTGACGACATTCGTTAAATAGAAAATTTGGATATAAGGTTAAATCTGGCAATGCATGAGACACAGCAATCGGGTGCCATCTCGCGCAGTCGTCAGTTGTGAAGACGACACATCGACGAACTTCTAGAAATACGCATACAATTTCTCGCTGAGAATTCACGTACACAAATGGTAATTTTTCCTGCCTGAATTTTTGTGCCCATTCAGATCAAACAATCTCCGGCACTAGCACACTTCATAGTAGAGACCAAATAAACTGTCACAGACACGGTGAACGAGGCGCAGACGCCGGACCAAATTCCAAAGCCAACTTATCACCTTCCGAAAATAATTACACGAAAGCAAGGGCAATTAAGAATGGGCCCTCTGGTGCACCAGCGAACGCCGGTTACTGTCCAAAGACCGAGTCAGTGCCCAGAGTTGTCAAAACACAACAAAATATATTTTTCGCACAAGGCAGTTACGCACACACGGGCACACTTAGGTTAGACAACACAATACAATTCAGGTGGGTGTTCACAAAACACAGGAAAATAATTAACGACAAGCACTAAGTGTCCAACACGTAAAGTACAAAATGAATAGGAACACCAAGTGTCCAATCGTATTCACCCGTGCTGATCTTGAGTCAGAGGATCTCGGCGTAGCTCGGGGCAAATATCGAAGATATTTGCCCCGAGATATTGCTACGCCGAGATCCGGCGTACTTCTTTCGGAATGGCAGACGCTCTATCAACTCATCGACTAGCTTGTCGGGGAATTCCCTTCTTCCGCAGACGGTCAGGCTTCAGGTTACATCTCTTTACCGGAGCGGTTTGAACTCTCCTGATTCTCGCACGGCGGTTACATAGCCGTCGCAGGCGTTCTCGAACCTTCCTATCGGAGTTGTCAGACTGCGCTTATAGCAATCAGTGACAAAGTTTTCGTTATGTAAGAACGGCAAAACTAACCGTAATGATAAAATCTGTCATGGTTCAGAATATATATATATACACTGGGCGTGCACGCACAGTATACATACAAGCCCGCAGGATGTCTGCAGACAATCTGCGGACAAAATATACAAGAAGGTCGAGTCCACAGGGAGGTGACTGGGTTCACTGGTTGGTGACTCGCTGGTGACTGAAAGGTCAGACGCATTTTTGTAAGGGCTAGCACACCAGTAAAGTGCAACGTTTTGGAGAGTGCATTTAGTATCAGTGTGAAAGTTTTTATTTTATTATGTAGGCAATAAAAACCTCTATGCAGTTTTGAAAATTACAAAGCCATTTTTTAAAGGCAATGACACGGATGACTATAGCATGTACAGTATCATTTTCATTCCCAAGCATTCAAGGCCAATAGCACCACCCTAGTTGTCATGTGCCATCTGTGTGACATTTTCGGCCACAAATTATTAATGTTGGATGATGACGTCGACAGAGGCACCGATTTCTGGAGCAATATAAGGTACTAAGTACTCTGATCTCAGTGCTTACACTGCTGCTTAAGAAGCATTGGGTCTTATAGTAAAAATAATGCGCAATAATTACAACATGCATAATTCACGTCACAACGATTATAAGGTGTTTAGTAGGCAGAATTATAAACAATTCCACATTTAGATGTAAAAACAGATTTCATTTCTCTGAAAGATTGACATCATCCGAATACGTTTAGTGCTCTGTTTATTTTCATTTATTTCAGTTGGAATGTGTATGCATCCTCAACGATATTCCTTAACATGTTTTAAACTGTTTCCCTAATTTAGGCAAATCGTTATTCGCAAATAACGTTGTAGATGATACCAGGAACTTGCTCAGCAGGAGTATGTCTTTAACATTTGCAAGATTTGGGGCTCTTGAACGCATATATAAAAAAGTCACAGGCCTGCGCGGCACACGCAGCACAGTCACAGCGTAAGCTGGTGGAGTGGCTCAAGAGTAGCTCCAACTTGAGCACCACCACGCACAACAGGGTGTTCGTGGCAGTCTGTTCGCCTCGTTTTGACGAGAACGATCTGCACTCTCAGCCCGGCATCGACGGCGAGCGGCGTCTTGTAATGGTCTCTGCACAGCAGTCTACTGAGCCCGATCAAGCATTACAACTGCAACTTACATGTCGGGCGCGCCGCGTTCGCAGACACCGTAACTATATATCACCACCATACTGGCGGAGGCTCGGCAGCTCTTGAGCGCGTTGATTGCGCGCCTCTTCTGAATCGCATATCGTCGTCTGCGCCTGCGGACGCTGCGTTTGCAGGCATCTTACCTAGATGGCGTAACCATACGGGCGGAGGCTTGAGTCGCCTTCCCCTGCGTGCTTGCGTTATAGGGTATTTCCGTGGCCCGATAGCAAGCGCTTGCATTGCTCAATGGTAGAGTATCTGGCTCCCACGCAGCGGGCGCGGCTTCGATCCCGGCGGGGAATCGGGTACTTTTTTTCGAGTTTCCGGCGACAGCGGTTAGCGGCGGACGCCACCGGCGGCGGCATCATCGCGACCTGAAACGGCTTTTCGCATGAGCCCATAACACCTTAAGCTATAAAAAGCCTGGAGTGCATCCCGCCCGCTGATCTCATCAAGTTTCCGGAAATCATCTACAAGGTTTCTTGAGCTGAATGCAATTTTGCTTGTGCGGGAGAAACAGGGAATTTAAGCAGGTCAATTATGCAGCATAAGAATGATGTCAGCAAGAAGGAGGCATGAAGAAGCGCTGTCGCTCGACGCGCATAGCCGAACAAGCGCCATAATTATTGGGTTGATTTAAAATTCTGTCAGTGGAATGAAATATGTCTCCTAATCTATATAAACGCTCTGCGGTTATTTAGTCTACTACCACTACCTTCACCAGAAACGCTCATAATGATTATCCTATCTACGACAAATCATCTCAAGCATATTTATTCATTCATAAGCAATTTTTTACTGCCAATTGTTAGTGGAAAATACGTGTCCGTGTAAATACCTCACCATCTACTTATTTCCCGTTGTTTGGCAAATGAGAACCGAAGAATTGCACACTGAAACTGCATTGAGCTTGAGCAAGTTCTATGCTTAAAACTGTTGATTCTCTTTCCCTTTGCCATCTCTGACCCACCTGGTTAGCTAAATAGGTAGAAAAACTGTAGTAGAAAACTGGTGGCACCGAGTTGGACTTGTTTCCCGGGGTAGCTCTTCGCGATCCCTACAAGAACAACTGCTTGCGGCATTGAGTGGCTCGAGCTGTGATAAGTTCACTTCAGAAAAGCCAGCTGGTTAAGGCTGGCTTATTTTGGCCCGAACAGGAATGAACATCGGCAATCCGTGGTCTCGGCTTCTTTCTTGTGGGCCATGGCCATCTCTAATAAACGTTGTCTCCACAGGCCGCATAAAAAAGAATAATTTTCTGAGCTATGTCTTTTTCCTAAAAGAACCAATTTTGTATGTATTTGTAGCTTTGTGAGAGTTTCTCGGCGATTCGAACTTTATTGCACAGCACCATTGAGCTCTGGCCGTTTCGAATAGAGCTTGCAACTAATGCCCGCACCATATATAGAAGGTGGAACCAATATAGCTGAAAGTTCCTTGTAGCTTCTGCACCTGGCACCATTGGAATGAAACACTTGTTCTGCTCTTGCCAGATCTGTAAACTTCTTTTCAGGTATATAACTTTTCATGTGGAAAGTGCTGTAAGCTTTTCTGAAAAAAAGTTGCAATAACATTACTGTTTCTGTTTATTCTTTGATTTCGTACATCATGCTTTAATACCAGGAACCCATTTGCACCACGGCCAAAGCTCCATGTGTTTAATGTAATTACAGATCAAAGTACTATTACAATTTTCGTAATCATATGCTGGTGTTATTGCTGGCTATGGCTGCTTAAAGTGATTTTTTTACGTAAGGTGCGAGTAGTTTTGAAATAATGTGTTGCAGCAAGAGAGTGTAATCTACAAAATAAAGCAAGAAGGCCAAGGTGTGTTCGCCATTAACGATGTTTAACTCAGAAGCTGTAGAAACAAAAGAAGCAGGAGACAACACATAATTAACAAAGCAAAGTTTAAAATCTCAACACAACAAGAAAAAATTTTTGAAAATGCAGCAAAAAGCTACCACCTCATGCGCCAGCACACCATTGCTATTTACTCCAAGCGAAGAATGCTCTTACCGCATTGCTTGGATACCAGATGAACGTAACAATGAACAACTTCGAGCAGAATCTTAGTAGCATTAAACAAATCATGTTTAGAAAATTCTAGACCTGAAATCCTGAACAACTTGTTCTGGCATTTATTGTGTTCAGCGCATTCAGTATTCTCAAAAGTCTGCTCTCAGCAAGCAAGCTCGAAGCTACAATACCTCTAAAGGCAACATCAGGTTTTTCAAGATAGGGTTTATGTGAAGATAAAGTGGATCATCGTCATCATCAGCCTATATTTATGTCTACTGCAGGACGAAGGCCTCTCCCTGCGATCTCCAATTACCCCTGTCTTTCGCTAGCTGATTCCAACTTGCGCCTGCAAATTTCCTAACTTCATCACCTCACCTAGATTTCTGCCATCCGCGACTGCGCTTCCCTTCTTTTGGTATCCATTCTGTGACCCTTATGATCCACCGGTTGTTCACCCAATGCCTTACGTGTCCTGTCCAGCTCCATGTTTTCCCCTAATGTCAATTAGAATATCAGCTATCTCCGTTTGCTCTCTGATCCACAGTGCTGTCTTCATGTCTCTTAACGTTAGTCTAACATATATTTTTGTACGGTCCTCAACTTGTTCTCGAACTTCTTTGTTACCCTCAAAGAGTCTGCCCCATAAGTTAGAACCGGTAGAATGCAATGATTGCACATAAGAGATTATAACATGAGAGAGGACCGGAGGCCATGAGTCTCTCAGAAAATGAAGAAATATATATTATTATGATTATAATGTGATGTGATGCCATTATGAAACAGAAAACAATGCATGCAAGCGGATGGTGCTTCCATGCCAGCTATGTTATTGGACAGGCAGCACTTGGCAAAGCAGTGTTTGTTTGATCACGGCTCCACATGCGGTAGCGATGAAAGTATTGTTCGCCAGAGGTTTAGCTCGCCGCAGAATATACCGTAAACATATTCCGAGACCAGAAACTATCTAAAAACAAACACGTTATATTTGTGCAAATCGGTAACCTGCACAGCATGTTTCACATAAAAAATAAAATTTCATGATGCAGGAGTGTGCAGTTTTACAGACGAAGTCTAATACATTTAGCGCAAATATTATCACACTATGCTGGCATGCAATAATAGTAATATCTCATGATATGAAAGGTGTAGCCTTAATGTTGCAACAAAAGTTGACGTTCTTCAATCTAAGCCCTGTAAATTGTAGCACGCAGTGACAACACTTGGTTAAGCAATAAAATTGTAATGTCTTTGCGCACACGCATTATCCATGCTTTTGTGCCACATCATCCAAAAGAAATAAAGTTTCTGATATAAGTCTATCTCATACAAGATGGAAACGAAAGCACAAGGTTATACAGTCCCCGTAACCGGTAAACCTCATCTTTACATTTGAACTTCACAATAAATAGACCTGCGTTCACACCAGCCTCCTACAATGCTGAACATTGCTGCATGCTTTACAGGTAAACTATAGTGGTAACACATGAATCTAAAGCTGCGCTGGGCTGCAGTGTTGCAGAACGCATCTACAAGTGCCCATTTCATGGGTAACACTTTGATTGATTTGCTTGCACAACTTACAAAGAGCAAATTAATATATTTCTCCCTGTTTAGCATTATTTTCTGCTAGACCACAATGTAATGCCATTATTACACTAGCACAATAACTCTGAGAACCTAGTTTGGCTTATATATTAAAACCTTCACATATTGCCACAGCTGCATTCTGAGATGTGGTGTAATATTGAAGGGGTGCTTGTCCACCACCACTCCAATGCTATTATCAGTGATAATCTACCCAGCGTAGTTGGTCATGATTCAGGCAGTAAAAAGCGGACACAAACACATTCAGGCACATTGAGGGCAACAATACTGCGATAACTTGAGAGACATAGACCCATTGCAGGCAACAGACCTCTTCTCAGCTCCAGCAGTGCAAGATCAACTAGTTTTTCAGTAAAACAAAATAATTAATTATTAAAAGTTTGTTACCTTGTTCCTGCTAAATATCAGCACAATCATCCGATTGCCATGCATATTTACTCTTCACTTTAGCAATAAAACTGCAGCATTTGTAAAATACAGTCTATGACGGCAGCATTCGCTTCTCTGGTATGTCCAAATGGTATTGCGATAGCAATATGGACACTGCCGGTGCATTTCTCGCCCCACCGTCTTCGTCGCCGTTGCCGCGTGGTTTCTATAAAGTCCAAGGGTGATAAATCCATCGCCGCATACCTTACGCTTTATGTGCGAGTGAAAACGTGCGAGGGAAGCCGACGATCGCGGCTAAATCTCACCCGCGCGAAAGGGAGGAAAGCGGGCAGGAAACACGCCGTCTTTAGTCACGTGCGATGCACCCAACGTTGCGAGGCATCGGGGCGAGGGGAGGGAGGAGGGGAGGCACTTCACTCCGGCTGCAACTGCGTATTATTTTGATCGTCCGTTTAGCTCGCGAAAACAGTCACTCACGAAGAACGCGATAATGCTGAACGAATCGACGACCCCGTCCGAGCCATCGCCGACCGTTGTGACTCATGGCCGACAGCTGGGCTCTGTTGGAGGGGTTAAACCAGGAGTGGCTCCGCCAGGAGGGGACATTGCTTCACAGCATCTGTCATTTACCCTAACTGCCATGTGGCGCGTGGGAGGCGGGGTCAGTGTGCTTCCCCCTTCACTGTTCCTGCACAGTGCTGTGCGTGTGTTTGGAATGAAGCTCCTTCCGGAGAGAGGTATGCGCCTCCGGATTGGGGGACATAAGGTCATCCGTCTCCTGAAGATGGATTGTGGGAAGGCGACTGCACCACACAGACGGAGGTGTTAAAAAGGGGATATGGGCGCTGGATGAAAGACTGGAACTTGATCATGAAATTCTTTTCTATAGTCCTTGAAAAACTGTTGTACATAATGTAATATAAATGTATGTTTATTACGCGTTGAATTTCGGGGCAAGCCCCACGTTCTTTTACTCCTCCACGTTGAATGGATACAACACGTCTTCGGACCCCCGGTCGCATCATTGGATGGCAGCGATGAGCCACTTCGGCTTGGTGAGTGCACCTTTTCTCCTTGAGAGTTCCCAGGTTTAACGCGGTTCTTCCTAGTAACAAGGGTGTTAGAAGCCTTGTTGAAAGATAACTTGCTTCTACACTAATTCCTTGAGAAACTTCTCAGAAAAACAGAGGTAGCCATGGATTGGAGGAGGTTGCGCAGAACGAACCTAATCGCAATATTCGGCGAATTCGGGGTCGATCGTGGGAAGCAGCTAAACAAGGTGGAGGTCACCGATGCAACAGAGGCACGTTGCAGAGAAGACGAAGAGATCGCGGAGGCTTGGGAGGATATTCAAGACTGGAAAAAGTTGGAGCAATATAAACGCGAACCCGAATAGAAAGAGCGGGAAAGGATAGACCCGAGAATGCGAGAGCAGGAAGAGCGTGAATGGGAACGGGAACGCGAAGAAAAAGAGCACAAGTCTAAGATAGACGAAATTTGAAAGGAAACCCAGCAGCTCAATTCAACGGACACGGTCTAGTCTGCACAATTTCAGGGGCGGTGCAAACATTGAATGTTTTATGGTCTTTTTCGAGCGGGTGTGCACACATATAAAGCACGCCCGTGACTTCTGGCCTCTTAGTTTGTTGGGAGTACTTTCCCTTAACGTGTCCTGTTGCTTAGCTCGCCTTTCCGATGAACGCTTCAGGAATTTCGATAAAGCTAACAGTGCATTACTCCAGAATTTCGGTATTCCTGTTGAGCGCGAGAGGGAAATCCCGAATGCCAGTGCAAAGTTTCTTTTTTGGAAGAGACTAAGATCGCGCCAGCAACAGAAGAATTAAAGAGAAAATGAGACATCTACCCAATCGTAGCAATTTTACAAAGGAAACCCATAAGGGATGCTCGAAAGAAAAGCCTCGAAGTTAAAGAAAAATTCGTCCTGGTCCGGGACTCGAACCAGGGACCACCGCCTTTCCGGCGCAGCCGCTCTACCATCTGAGCTAACCAGGCGGCTAGTCGAATTCATCTACAACTCGAAGCAAGGGCAAGTGTTTGACGTAATAGTTCAGCGGAAACCCACTAGGTGGAGAGAGAAAAGGACCCGACGCAGCAAAACGGAGCGGAGATTGCTCAGGGCTCCAGATTCGGTGAGTGCGCAATGCAGGCATACGCCAAAACCCTCTCAGCGGCCATACCGAACAGCGCTCCTTGCGGGGATGGGGCTTGTTCCAGCCACCCTAACAGGGTCAGTGTAGGGCTCTATACGTTCCTTGTGCCCCAGTACTTGAGTGATTCGCTGGCATTTGCCAAAGTAGAGAGCAATTATGCCACGAAAGAACAGTCACCATTTCGGAGGACGTTCCTTGCGGGAACAGGGCTTGTTTCAGCTGCCCTAACAAGCTGAAGGAGGTGCTGCAAACTTTCCTTGTATCTCTGAACTTGAGCGATCATCCGGAATCGTCAAAAAGAGAGGAGAATGCCATGGCGGCCACGCAGGGCAAGAACCTGATGCTCGGGATCCTCTGCGGCCCATTCGGTGACCTACTGGCCAGGAAAACATTTTTAGACGGTGCAGGATCAAGCGAGCGAAGTATTCGGCACAGCCCATATTCGAGAAATACGCCACACCCCAGCCCGTAAGACAAGGAAACAGGCCATCGCACCGAACTTCAAAGGGTTCATTGTGGCGGCTCACAAAACAAAGGCTTCACCAAAGGCGGATGACAACAAAACAGGGCGCGTAGCTGCGAGTAAATCAGCGGCCGGAATGTTCAACCTGGCTAAGACTTGCGCGTACGAACCGGGCCAGTCGTACTGTCGCTAAAGTGTAATGCACCGCGAGAGCCACGACAAAGGGAGAATGGCTATACTTGCTGCGTTTACGGCCTCATCTTCAGGGACGAGAAAGCAAGCCATTAGGACAAAAAGTGGCAAGTGACAGCCGAGGGCAGTGTAAGGCTTGCATCTGTTGTTGTCCTCTGCGTAGTCTAAAAGCTTTGAGATTCTGAATCCATCAAGTGCGTACCAAGAGGGAGTAATTGTCGAATTGGGCGCGTCCGTAAGTTTCTTGTTTGTAAATAGAATGCGATGCCTAAAGAGCGGAGCTGTTTAGGCTCTTGGCTAGGCCGCGTTGTTCGAACAAAAAAAACTGCGCCTGGCGATGACGTCACCGCGCGTTGCCTAGGAACCCACTCGCGGAGTGGCGTGTGCTTCATAATGCAAAAAGGTAGGACGTGCAGACTCGGACAGAAGAGAAGTGGACAACACGAACGCCGACTATCAACTGAAGGCAGCACTGAGGTGAAAAAAGAAGAACCAAAACTCATCTGCGCATGCTCTGGAATGGTAGCCCCACGTGTCAATCAAGTACACGTGCCGGTCTACGTGAGAGATAACGGTTAAGGCATTTGATCTCTTCCTTATGTAAGGTAATCAAAGGGTGACTCACGCAAGCGCTTCCAGCATTATTGATCTGTCAAGCCTCGACCATAAGATGCGTATCTTCATTCCTATGCCTGTACAATATCGCGCATTCATCCAACAAGGGCGTGCACCAACAATCTTGGCAGTCTTGGCAATGTAAGGAAAGGTTAGAAGGCGATCCATCGGTTACCACCTTTTATGCTCCATTAGCCTCTGATTGATACAACGCACTGTTTGCCTTACGTAGAAATGGCCACAGCTAAAGGGAACTTTACCACATACCACATTAAGTAAAATTGTTGTTCTTGATGTGCTTCACTGGGGAAATATCTGCTCTTTTTTTAGCCTTTCACGTGCTCCTTTTTCCTCTGCACACCAGCGCATATCTTACCTAGCTTATTGGGAGCAGTAAAAACAGCATCAACAACATACCGAATTGCAACTTTCTTAAGCCTGTACGATGCTGAATGAATGTAAGGATTAGCTACTACTCCTTTCCTGTTATTACTACTTTCTGTAATCACGTCCGTCTCCCGCGAGATTGACTTCTTTAGGCGTTCAGCCACAGTGGCCACTGCTACGCTAGGATAATCTGCTTCTAATAGGCACTGCACCTGTGCATTAAAACTGGTGCTCATTTTGTGCGTGCACGATCTGGCGAGAGAAGACCTAAGGCACGACATGGCAATTCTGTTTTCACAGCGTAAGCTGTTATGGGCTCATTCCAATAGGCGTTTCGGTTCGCGATGGTGCCGCCGCCGCCTCCACCGACGGCGTCCGGTGAACGTAACTGCTATCGCTGAAAATGCGAAAAAAGTACCCGGTTCCCGCCGGGATGGAATCCGCGCCCGCTACGTGGGAGTCAGATACTCTGCCACTGAGCCACGCAAGCGCTTCCTATCGGGAGGCGGAAACATGCCACATAAAAACGCTCCCTAGGCAGGCACGCAGGTACAGACGACCCGAGCCTTACCAGTGTCGTGGCGCCATCTAGGTAATGCAACTGCATACGCAGCGTGCGCAGGCGCAGACGTCGAGATGCGATTCAGACGAGGCGCACAATCAGCGCGATCCCGAGGTGCTCGACCCTCCGCCAGTATGGTGGCACCATCTAGTTAAGGTGCCTGTAAACGCCGCGTGCCCAACATGTAATTGGCATATAGCAATTGCGTGCTGCATGTAACTGGATCTGCTTCACTCAAGCAAGCTAGGTGTCCATTTGTCACCATCCCGTTTTAAAGATTCCAGTAAGCAATCATGATCATCCTCAACGACAACAACGTACAGGGCCACAGGTCAAGGGATGTGAGATGTGCGCAACTTATTCTGAATACCTCTTCGGTACACGTTATGGCGCGTTGTCGCAAGGTACGAATCGCTGCTCAAGAAGCGAATCGTAGAGCTACGTGCGCGGCTACAACCAGGCTTAATCGGGATCAGCAGACGGCTGTGCAGAGAGCCTTACAAGCCGCAGCTCGCCGTCGACACCAGGCGGACAGTTCAGATCGTTCTCGTCAAAACAAGGCGAAGAAACTTTGCCGCGAGGACCCTGTTTAGCGTGGTTCCAGAATTGGAGCTACTCTTGAGCCGCTCTACCTACTTACGCTGTGACTGTACTGCATGTGCCGCGCAGGCCTGTGACTTTTTTTACTACTTTGGAATGCTTGGATTGAAAGTTTAACAAAGGCTTCGAAGATCTAGGGGACTACTGCCAACCCACGTGATTTTGTTCGAAAACCAATGAATTGTCTAGCAACTGCATAACGCGTCTCTGAGGTTCACCCTTGGTGAACTTTAATACTCCTCCATTAAGCTTAAATTGCACACTTATTGAGTAGAAACGTAATCAAATTCGCCCCTCTTGCAGAAAATCAGGTAATCATCAGCGTAACGACATACCTTAATGACACAATCGCCCAAGGCCTTCTCTAAGCAGCTGTCAATCTTGCTCAGGTAAATATCACTAAGAATAGGGGCAACTTTTGAACCAATACAAATTCTTGATTTCTGCAGAAACACGCCATATTCACAACCAACCAGGTTCGACTTTAAGTACATTGAAAGAATTTCTAGAAAAGCACGTGTGGAAACGTCGCATCTGTCTATAAAAACCGACTCTTGCACTTGTTCTTTAATGCACTCATTTACGGAATTTAACAACCCGTCATGTGGCGAGGAGTAATACAAATCTTCGATATCCATACTAGAAGCAGTACAATCACCGGGATTATTCTCTGTCAAAAACTGAACCAATGCCTGAGAATTACGCAAACGAAAGGGGTCTGTAAAATTAGTGAACCTAAGCAGTTCTGTAGGTAACTAGCCACACAAACTTGCCACCTCCCTTTCTCTGACACATTAGCACGACAAGGAATCTCTTGCTTATGGGTCTACGCCAAGAAAAACAGTTCTAAGATGAGCGATTTTGCTTTCTTGACATTAGAGACAATCGTATCTAGGTTATGCCTTGAAAGGAGGTCGACCGCACGTTACTTAACTGCCGAAGGCTTGAGTTTTACTGGCTGAATTTTTTTTATATAGCTGATTTTGCTTTTACCGATAACATGTCATCTGGCATAATTACGAAAAAAACCTTCCTTTTTTGATATTACTGGTCTAAGTTTATGCTCCACAAAGTAATTAACCAACGGTCGGACAGGACCAGACGTCTTATTATGAATATTCGATTGTTTAATGCTAGCAATGCATTCTGAAATACAGCGCGAGCGTTGTTCTTCCGGGACAAACCTGGTTATGCAGCGCGGTTGGCTTAAATCGTCAACGGCTTTCATGTCAGGCTTAAAACAGTGCTTAGGACCTAAAGCTAGTGTTTTTCAATGGGTATCACTTACGGTGGCGTTTCCGAGGACCAGCGCGTTATTTGATGGTGAATTCTTGGAAAAGGTTTCCTCTTACTTTGTTGGAGCTCTGGAAGTTTCATTATCCACAAGAATGAAACTCCATGCAGGAAGTCTGCGTGTTGCTCGGCTAAGCCAATCGGCGTAATGGCGGTTCCAATGGGACTACACGATTACGAGTAAAGCACTGCATAGTTCTTGTGCGGAGATACATATCGCAATTAAGGAAGCTAAAGAAGCGGGATTGTGCAGATAAGTAGGAAAACCAGGAAAAGGGCTCAAGAGTATTCGAAATGAAGCTCAGAACGACAGAAAGCTGAGCTAGTTGTTATTGATTCATAATGCAAAAGTCTGCACGCCTTACCTTTTTGCATTATGAATCAGTACCAACTAGCTCAGCTTTCTGTCGTTCTAGGCGTGTGCTTCACCACCTCTCGGTACCGTGCATATATTACCTTGCTATGCTCGGGAGAGAGAAAGCGAAAATGAAAGCGAGAGAGAGATAGAAAGAAATTGTAGCAGCAGCAACGAGGCAATGCGCAGAGCTGCTGCCGACGCTGTCCGCGTTTCCCGCGTTCGCGCCGAATGCGTGCAGTGTCCCTGAATGCAGCCGGCAACTATGGCGGCGGCTCGGCCGGTAAGGACCAGCTACACCCCAGCAAGTATGGAGGCGCAGCATGGCCGTGACGTCCCCGGGGAGATAAAGCTCGGAGCCACCGCGACGGCGGCAGAACTCTCGTTGACTCTGTGGCGAGTACATGTAGCCTTGTCATGGGACGACCAAAGAATATCCGGATACCCGTAGAAGAAGCCGCTCATCTAGAAGTGCGTCGCGCGGCCAAGCGAGAATATGTGCGTCGGCGGTGAGCCGATTTGGAATACTGTGGCTAGCAGTACTTAGCATTTCCTAGCAAAACTTAGCCAAGTCTAGTAAAACCTGGAAAAATCTAGGTCGATCACCAGGTCCGCTGTTTACTCCAGCTTTGCACCACTAGTGGAAGCTGCTCACATTCTTCTGCTTTGTTAGTTATTCAGGATTTATTACTTTTAATTTCAATAGCTGCGCGTTAGGCGCAGTTTTGTTGTGTTGTTTTGTGTGTGAGCCTGTTACGAGAATAAAAGTGGAAGGCAGGATTTGCGACAGTGGTTGCTCGGGGTCGCACCGGTTTTGTACATAAGTATTGGCATTGAAATTTGTTAAGACAAACCATAGATAGGTAAATCAATCCTCATATAGTAGGCGCGTTTATAGATTGCCATTGTAGAAAGTTTGATTTGCTGAAGCGCGTTTGGGACATGGCATGACAAGAACTTTATTTGAGTCCAGAGGAACTGAGATCTAGGGGAGTCGAAAGCTCCCGCAGATTAAGCCGGTGGCTCCGCCCACGATGGGACCGGGAGACCAAGTCCTGTCGCGATGCCGTGGGCCCTCTGGATAGCCTGGAGCTTAATTTGTAGATTGCTGCTCTTGAGGGCTTCCTCACATTGCTCTTTCGTGATGGGTGGAGAGGCGCTAAGGGCTGGGCACAAACAGAGCATGTGATCAAAAGAGTATGACTCATGACCACATTTTGGGCACGACTGTGAGTGTCAGGGTCTATCCTGTTAAGGGACCGAGGAGTGGGATACGAACTGGTTTGCAGAAGTCTGAGTGTGCTAGCCTGAGGTTTGTTTAATTCGGGGTGGGGGTGGCAATGTCCTTCGGCCGAGAGGATAATTGGTATCAATTTCGTGGAAAATACATAATGAATCTTTGTGGATGTTGACCTCGTTCCGAGCCTGGCTACCCCCGACAGCGCCATACGTGAAATCGCGCGCTATCCGGTGGGCCTGCTCGTTAGGATTCCATCCGAACGGGTTAATGAGCCATCGAGATGGGCTGGGAACCACAAGACGTGGTATCCTCTTTCGCTGCTCTCCTGAGTTCTTTGAAGTGCATTGTTCACAATATTGTTCACCTGTTCAGACAAGAGTGCGGTAGAGAAGGATCTAACTGCTGTGCGTGAGTCCGAGAAGACGATAGGGGGAACTTTTCCGCTGTGAAAAGCCAGAGCGAGCGGTGCTTCATCCGCCACATGGGCAAACTTATATAGACAGAAGCTGCATTAGGCAGGTTGCCCTCCGCGTCTACAACCGAGACAGCGAACTTATCCCCACTGTCATAGCTCGCAGCATCGACAAGGAGGGCCCCTAGTTTGTGCTGATTGATCATTTTAAGGATCGATTTGGCTCTAGCGAATATTTTACCCTTGTTATGCACTGAGTGGATGTTTCGCGGGACGGGGTCAACCATGATGCGAGTTCTGGTTTGCTGTGTCAGGCTAATTTTGGTCGCCGGTTCATGTCCGGGTTGGATACCTGCTTATAAAATCTTGATCCCTGACTTAGAGGATGATAGTGTCGTTATTTGAGCCACTATGGGAGCTTCTATTAGCACATCGATAGTATTGTGGAGTCCTAGCTCCAGCAGCCTCTCGGTGCTCGTGGAGTGCGTAAGGCCGAGCACACTCTTGATACTGGTCCTGAGTCGAGTTTGGCCTTTTTGCCTTACCCCAATCAAGGTACGGTGCGACGTATGTAACATGACTTAAGAAGAATGCCTGGTAAGCTCTGAGCAGATTGTCCTCTTTGAAACCGCCTCTCCAATTTGAGATGCGGGATAAAAGTCTTAGAACATTACTAGCTGTCCAGTGAGCCTGTTGAGGGCCGTCGAGTTACAGCCCTTAGCATCAATTTGGAGACCTAGAATCTTGACCGAGCCAATCGTTGGTATGGGATGTCCATTCCTAGCTCGAATTTCTATCGGCAGAGTTTTCGGAGGCTCAAGGTTTCTGACTCCTTGTTAGGACTGTCGGTATAACAGTAGTTCTGATTTAGTGTAGGAGAGTTCAAGACCCGTGCTCGAAAGGAAGTTTTCCGTAGCCTCCAACGCGCTTTGTAACGAGTGTTCGAGCATGGCAAGCGAGCCGAGTCCATCCTTGGTATGGGATGTCAATTATTAGCTCGAATTTCTATCGGCAGAGTTTTCAGAGGCTCAAGGTTTCTTACCCCTTGTCTGGACTGTCGGTATAACAGTAGTTCTGATTTAGTGGGGGAGAGTTCAAGGCCCATGCTGGAAAGAAAGTTTTCCGTAGCCTCCAACGCGCTTTGTAACGAGTGTTCGAGCATGGCAAGCGAGCCGCCGGACGCCCAGATTGTGATGTCGTCCGCATAAATGGCGTGACCCACGTTCCGGATTGCAGCGAGGCGAGTGGAGAGCTTGTGCATGGCTATATTAAAGAAGAGTGGGGAGAGGACCGAGCCCTGCGGGGTGCCGCAGTTGCCTAGCTCGTAGGGCCCTCCCGAGACCGTGCCTAGTCGGAGGTGTGCCTTGCGATCCGCGAGGAAAGATTTCGTGTAGTCATGAAAACGCTGATCCAGGTTAAGAGAGGAAATCTCTTTTAGGATGTGTCTATGCGCGACCCTGTCGAAGGCCTTAGAGAGGTCTAGTGCCAGGATCCCTCTCACGTCACGAGTCAAGTTATCAAAGTATTCTCTCTTAAGCAAAACCATAGCGTCCTGTATGGACAACGCCTGTCTAAAGCCAATTGGGTTGTGTCTAAAGACCTCCTTGTTCTCAATATGCTCAGTGATGCTGTTGTGTATCGCGTGCTCCGCAACCTTGGCGATGCATGATGTAAGGGAGATGGGCCGAAGGTAGTTTATATGTGGGGGTTTGCCTGGTTTGGGTATGAGTACCACTTTTGCGGTACGCCAGTCTATCGGGACCTGTCCAGTTTTCTATGCCTCATTTATTTCGGCCGTGACCATCTCGATTGCCCTATAATCTAGGTGCCTGAGGAGTTTGTTCGTGACTCCATCAGGTCCCGGGGCTGATCTGCCATTTAGATTGGAGAACATGTCTCATCTCTGATGCAGTAAAGCGTTGGGCCTGATCAGGTGCCGAGAGTGCCATGCAGTTTACATCTACCGGGCGATCTCCGTCTTTGGCGAGGGGGAGATAGGTATATGCTAAGTTGTTGGCTAATTTCCTCTCGGTGAGACCGATTTGCTAATTTGTGAGCCTATCCGTCGTGAGGCTAACGGTGCCCTTAGACTGTTTATCGTTGAGCACACTTTTCATTATTCTCCATTTGCTACCCCTTCGCATATGCCTGCCCGTTTCGATACACGTCTCATCCCATTGTTGCCGGGCGAGCTGGGCCGAATAGGACTCAATCTCCTTGTTAAGACGCACGATTTTCGCTCTGAGTATACCATTACGCTTTTGGGTCTTCCACCTGGTTGAGAGGGCGTTTTGCCTCCAGAAGGTTAGCTAGTCTCGAGTCCATTTTAGGAACCTCCAGATCCGTAGTGATTTCCTTGGTTGCTGCTTTAACTGCCTTGTTGAGATTCACTAGCAGATCTGCATACATCTCGTCTGGCAGGGCTGTTTCTGCTCTGATTTTTCGAAAAAGGTCCTAGTCCACATACTCATATCTCGCGGGCTGTCTGGATTTCACACGAACCAGAATTTGGAGTATGTGATGGTCACTGCCTAGCCCCTCCTGGAGGTTGTCCCACGTGCCTTCGATACCTCGGAGGAAGGCGAGATTGGGGTCGTATCTCGGCTAACCGAGTTACCGGATCTGGTGGGGAGCCTGGGGTCTGGTATAAGTATTAAGCCGAGCTCTGAGGTGTTGAAGGCCAAGTTCGTCCCTTTTTCACTTTTGTAACCATACCCCCATTCCGTATTGGCGGCGTTAAATTCACCCGCAAAAACAAGAGGTGTGTTTCTCGCCGCCCTAGCCGCGTTGCCTAGTAACGTTTTGAATTCTCTTTTCCTATCCGATGGCGTGCTGTACACGTGTGGAATGAAAACATTAGCCTTGCTAGTTCTGCTGGGTATAATCTCTATTAACTGAGCCTGGAGGCCCTTTTTGTAAGCGGGGACCTTGTGCTCAACGAACTAGATGTTCTTTCTGATTAGGGTAGCAATACCTCTGCCCCTTTCTCCCCTGTATGCTATCGTGCGGTACCCAGAGAGACTACTTTCTTCATCACGTAGAGTTTCCTGTAACAATATGACTTGCGGCTTGTCCGCAATACGCCTAATAGGCTGTCCCAATGGGGCTTTGCGCCTCTGGAAACTTGGGCAGTTCCACTGCCAGATTTTCAGATTGTTGATACTCGTGTTCGCCATTTTGACTACTGAAGATGATCAATTAGCCATTTAGCCCCACCTTCGGGATTCAGGTTTGCCTGAGTTTGCATTGTTGACACTGTAAGCCTGTCTTTGGCTTGGGCCTTGGGTCTTTCTGGTTGAGTTAGTCTCGTCTCCATCCCAGTGAGCATTTCCATCATGCGTCCTAGGGTTTTTTTAATGGAAGCTAGCTTTCCTCTTCCCTTTGATGTGGCAGGAGGATTGGCGGCGGTAGCTGGGGCTTCGCTCGGCTCCGCCATCTCATCCTCATGTTCTGTCTCACTCACCGATTCTGGGTTGGGAGCTTTACGCTTGGGTTTGCCAGCAAACGGGCACAGAGCTGCAATTTTATCCTCATCGCGGTTCGAGATTTGCCCTCTAATGATAGTTAAGGCCTCCTTGAGCTCTGCAAGTTCGCGCCAGAGCTGTTAGTTTTCCGCCCCAAGTGATTGCATTCGGGGATCATTCACATGCTCTTATTGTGTGTCACCACTTGCTCTTTTGGCCGTTGTAGTCTTCATTCCCGTCGAGGGCACTGTGCCGGAGCCCTTGACTTCGTCGGCCCACGTGGCCCGCGTCATGGTCTGGGATCGGATCTCGATATGGATACGCTGGTGCTCCCGGCTTTTCTTGAGTCGAGTCGCCCTTGGATCGAGAGCACCCTCTGGAGTGAGATCACCCCCTCGATTGCGTTTGGAGAAACAATTTTTATTGCGATAGCAATTATATGGACACTCAAAAGCAGATTTCTGCCGTCGGCGTCGCCGTCGCCGTCGCTGTCGCCGTCGCCGTCGCCGTCGCCGTCGCCGTGAGGTTCCGTATGACGTCATTTGGAGAAGAAATCGTCGCCGCGCGCCGAACGCTGTATGTGCGAGTGAAAGGGCGCGAGGGGCGCGTCTTTCACGGGGAGTGAACGCACGGCGGAGAACAAACGCGCGTTCTGCGCCGTGCTCGCTTAAGGGCTGCAGAAGTAGGCGTCTCTGTTCTCCTTCACAATCACCATGTATGTACAGAAAACGCGCCTTCTTCCGACGAGCGAGAGTCCATGGGGGAGGGGGAGGGAAGGGAGGCGACGTTTAGCTGCGGCACCAAGTGCCTATTTATATCAGAGGCTCCGGCAACAGTCACCAACGCGCACGCATTTTGAGCGAACGCGGGCAAAACGCCGACGGCGTCGACAACAGTTCTGCGTGTTGCCGGTGCTGCTGCATGTCCAAGTTTATACAGCTGATAAAGCTAATATCATTACTCCGTATAGCTCTCTACAAGTTTGCTATCGCAATTGATGCTTCGCCTTTCAGGTGAAACTGCGACAACTTTTTTTTTTCACGCGAAGGTTGGTAAAGGTACATATTTCGGTGGCGTTCATGTACGCAGAAATTATCATCATCAGCAATGGCTCGAGCGTCGTCGTCTGCTTTCACAGCTGGACCGTTGGCGCCCCTCGGCGCAACCGCGCGAACGCGCTCGTGCCATTGCTACGCATCTAGCCACCGTACCATTGCTCCCGCGTTCGTATTCGTCGTTTTCTTCCACAACTGGCTCCGCTGCCACTCATCATACTAGCGTAGAGTTTCACTTCTCCTCTGTCGTCCTAATGGGGAGGCCGCGTTTACGGGTGTATGAGGCATTGCTTAAAGAAGTATGAGCCATTCATTGCCTTACGTCATGGGCAGATTTAATTTTGAAGCAATTTATTTCCAAGAATCGCAAGCGTCAATGGGGGGCGGATGCTGCTGACCCTGCCACCGAGCAAATTCGAGACATCGAACGCAAGCGACAACGACGGACGGCGGGCATGCCCTCAGTAGTGTCATCCTCTCCTTTGGAGCCGAACGTGTGCGTAACCTCATAACTGAGAAATACTTTAATGAAACTTCGGGATTACGCTAGTGATAAACACCCGGGGCCGCACGTTTCAGCTTCGCTGGTTAACCATATTCACGGAGTGGAAGGGCCAACGATGTTTTTTTGAAGCGAAGCTTGTATACGCTAGCCTGCACCGGCGATGTAACGCTAAAAAAGTTGTCGCAGTTTCACCTGAAAGGCGCAGCATCAATTGCGAGAGCAAATTTGTAGAGAGCTATACGGAGTAATGATAGTAGCTTTATCAGCTGTATAAACATGGACATGCAGCAGCACCGGCAACACACAGAACTGTTGTCGACGCCGTCGGTGTTTTTCCCGCGTTCGCACAAAATGCATGCGGCGTTGTTGACTGTTGCCGGAGCCTCTGTTATAAATAGGCACTTGGTGCCGCAGCTAAACGTCGCCTCCCTTCCCTCCCCCCCCCCCCCCCCCCCACTCCCTTTCGCGCGTCGGAAGAAGGCGCGTTTGCTCTACATATATGGTGATTGTAAAGGAGGAAAGAGACGCCTACTTCTGCAGCCCTTACGGGAGCACGGCGCAGAACGCGCGTTTGTTCTCCGCCGTGGGTTCACTCCCCGTGAAAGCGCGCGTCAACCGCGCCCTTTCGCTCGCACGTACAGCGTTCGGAGCGCGGCAACGATTTCATCTCCATTGACGTCGTACGAAACCTCACGGCGACGGCGACGACGATGGCGACGGCAGAAATCTGCTTTGCAGTGTCCATATAATTGCTATCGCAATAAAAATAAAAAAAATGTCACAGTTTCGCCCTAAGGGCGAAGCAATGAATGCGATAGCAACACAGCAATGTCATACGATGTAAGGTGAGCGGCTCTGGTAGCAATATAAATTGTAGTAATCATGAGCTGATTAAGTAAGCAGGTGTGCTGCGGCGTAAGTAGACCGACATGAAGAGAGACTCGATGACCACGAGAAGGTGCGTGTGAAACGGTGGTGTTGATGAGAAGCGCTTCTCGTGGGCAACGCGTGCGAAGGGACACACCTGTAGCGCTGCACTGCCGATCCGGGCAGCATTGCATGTGTAGCGTGCGTTGGAAAATGTGGCCCGACTATTACTAACTGAATGAACAACCATGGTGTGAGCGCGCACAAACAAACATGAATAGACCACACTGAATGAATGCAGACAACGACTGTCAAAACGCTGGCAGCAAGCGCATATATACGCCGCAACGGCGAAGGTACGTGCGGTCTATCGCTTCAACGGAAACTGAGCGGCGAATGTACGGCGCATAAAGGTCAGAGCCGTGGGGAGATAAGAGACGGTGCGGGTGAGACGAGCGCGGTTGTGGGCAGTGTAGAAGTGCGCCCCCCCCCCCCCAGCTCCCTCCGGCGCTGGCTTCCCGCTTCCTTGCTTGCGCGTGGGAGAGATAAGAGACTGTGCGGACGAGCGACGAGCGCGGTTGTTGGCAGAGAAGTGCCCCCCCCCCCCCCTGCTCCCTCCGGCGCTGGCTTTCCGCTTCCTTGCTTGCGCGTGGGAGATTAAGTGCGTTCGCTCTCCGTGGTAGCGCGCGTCCCCGCACGCTTCCACTGGGGCATACGGCGCGCGGTGAAGATTTTATCTATACGGAACCTCACGGCCACGGCGACGGCGACGCCGACGGCAGAAATCCGGTTGAAGTGTCCATATAATTGCTATCGCAATAAAAAATCACAGCATATCCACGAGGTGAATGATGATGATGGGGCGAAGCTCCGGAGCGATCATCGGTAAACCGTGAATACTCCGAGTAATTCACCCAGAATATGATCAAGTAAACACGCGTCGGCACCTTGGGACCGTGCTCGCCTGATGCGTTTTGTGGCCACTTCACGAGCTCTCACAGCCTCGGGATCTGCTTGTCGATACGCGCGCTTTCGCGCCGATTCCCTGTTCCTTACATTTTGAAGATCCGCTTCGCGCCGCAGCCGCGCGGCTTCTGCCTCTCGTTCTCGCATTACGGGGTCTTCGCGCCGCCGCCGCGCTGCCTGTCGTGAAGCCGCGGCCTCGCGGGCTCTCACCGCGGGATTCTGCCTGCGAGCGCGCGCCGCCGCCGCCTTCCGTGCTCTTGGCTCCGCAGCCTTGTCTTCCATCCGGCGATTCCGAGCGAAAGAGAAAGCGCGCCAAGAGCGAACACCTTTTATTATAACACCCCTAGCGGTAACCCGTCGCACTACATTGTAGGTTTTCTCATCAACTATACGAAAAATTGTCGGAGTCATGAGGGACGTAGTGACCGAATACTGCACCAGGGAGTCCAATTCCTGTTCTGATGAGGGAGTGACTTTGATGAAGCTTAGTGGGCCTTCCTAATTTGGTTGCACGTGAACTAGTATAGCCCCACTAGCTCTCGGCGATATATTTTTTTTTCTTGCCGGTGTCAGGTACCACTCCATGCCTGAAAATGGATCGGTGCCCTAATGGAGAAAAAGCCCTAATGGAGAAACAAAGAATGAAATAGATTTCATACTCTCTGCCGATCCAAGCATAGTGCAGGATGTAGAAGTGTTAGGTAAGGTTAAGTGCAGTGACCAGGGGTTAGTGGGGTCTAGGATTTCTCTCAATTTAAAGAGAGAAAGAGAGTGAAATTAGTCAACAGTAAACAGGCCAACGTAAACGCAGTAAGGGTAAAAGCAGACCAACTCAGGCTGGTGCTTGCAAACAAATATGCAGCTTTAGAAAAGGAAGATAAAGATAACATAGGGGCAATGAATGAAACCGTAACTAGGTTGATCTCAGAAGCAGCAAATGAAGTGGGAGGTAGGGCACCAAGGCAACCAGTAGGTAAGCTCTCCCAAGAAACAAAGGACCTAATAAAGAAACGACAGAAGATGAAGATGTCCAACTCAAGAGATCAGATAGAATTGGCTGAACTGTCAAAACTAATCAACAAGAAAAAAGTAAGGGATATTCGAAATTATAATGTGGGAAAGATTGAGGAAGCCGTAAAATATGGACGCAGCATTAAATCAGTAAGAAGAAAGCTTGGCATAGGACAAGGCAAGATGTATGCACTGAAAGATAAGCATGGTAATATCATCAGCAATTTCGATGACATAGTAAAAGCAGCGGAAGAATTCTATACTGACCTGTACAGTGCCCAAAACAGCCAAGCTACTTTCATTCAAAATAGTGATGAACTGGATACAGAGGCTCCTTCTATAACTAGCGCTGAAGTTAGAAGGGCCTTGAAAGACATTACCAGGGGAAAAGCTGCTGGAGAAGATGGAATAACAGTAGATTTAATCAAAGATGGAGGGGATATCATGCTTGAAAAGCTTGCGGCCCTTCATACGCAATGCCTCACAACTTCATGTGTACCAGAGAGCTGGAAGAACGCCAACATTGTACTAATCCATAAGAAGGGAGATGTTAAAGAACTGAAGAATTATAGACCCATTAGCTTGCTTTCAGTATTGTATAAAATATTCAACAAGATAATTTCCAATAGAATCAGGGCAACACTTGACTTCAGCCAACCAAGAGAACAGGCTGGCTTCAGGAAGGGATATTCTACGATGGATCATATCCATGTCATAAATCAGGTAGTCGAGAAATCTGCGGAGTACAATCAACCTCTCTACATGGCTTTCATAGATTATGAAAAGGCATTTGATTCAGTAGAGATACCAGCAGTCATAGAGGCATTGCGTAATCAAGGAGTACAGAAGGCATACGTGAATATCTTAGCAAACATCTACAAGGATTCCACAGCTACCTTGGTTCTCCACAAGAAAAGTAGAAAGTTACCTATCAAGAGAGGGTTCAGGCAAGGAGACACAATCTCTCCAATGCTATTCACTGCATGCTTAGAAGAAGTATTCAAGCTCTTAGACTGGGAAGGCTTAGGAGTGAGGATCAACGGCGAATATCGCAGCAACCTTCAGTTTGTAGATGGCATTGTCCTATTCAGCAACAATGGAGACGAATTACAACAAATGATTGATGACCTTAATCGAGAAAGTGTAAGAATAGGGTTGAAGATGAATATGCAGAAGACAAAAATAATGTTCAATAGCCTGGCAAGGGAACAAGAATTCAGGATCGCCAGTCAGCCTCTAGAGTCTGTAAAGGAGTACGTTTATCTAGGTCAATTACTCACAGGGGACCCTGATCACGAGAAAGAAATTTACAGAAGAATAAAATTGGGTTGGAGTGCATACGGCAGGCATTACCAAATCCTGACTGGGAGCTAACCACTGTCGTTGAAATGAAAAGTGAACAATCATTGCATTCTACCGGTGCTAACATATGGGGCAGAAACTTGGAGGTTAACAAAGAAGCTCGAGAAGAAGTTGAGGACCGCACAAAGAGCGATGGAACGAAAAATCTTAGGACTAACGTTACGAGACAGGAAGACAGCGGTGTGGATCAGAGAACAAACGGGGATAGCCGATATTCTAGTTGACATTAAGCGGAAGAAATGGAGCTGGGCAGGCCATGTAATACGTAGGATGGATAACCGGTGGACCATTAGGGTTACAGAATGGATACCAAGAGAAGGGAAGTGCAGTCGAGGTCGGCAGAAAACCAGATGGGATGATGAAGTTAGGAAATTTGCAGGCGCAAGTTGGAATACGCTAGCGCAAGACAGGGGTAATTGGAGATCGCAGGGAGAGGCCTTCGTCCTGCAGTGGACATAAAATATAGGCTGATGATGATGATGATACGAAAAACTAACGCCATCTAGTGACATTATATCCACTTATATATAGAAAGATCGACACTTACGCCGTCTAGTGAACACTTCATAAAACTACAGGTGGCTACATACTACATCGGAGGAAGGACAGACCCACGCCCTAAGGAGCTTTGCCCCTAAAAACCAGCTGCTCTCAGATCTGCACAAGTGGCTTGTGCTCGGCACGCGCTCGTGCCACAGTTCCCGAGCTAGTCGTTGTCCTCTGCTTCCACAGCTGGCAGGGTTACCGCTAATCGTTCCAGCGTAAGATTTCACGTCTCTTTTGTCTTTGTAATGGGGAGGGTGCGTTTACGGGGGTATGAGCCATTGATTAAGGGGGTATGAGCCGTTCATTGTGTTACGTAACAGACAGATTTAATTTTGAAGAAATTTCATGGAAATCCATCCACAATGACCGCGCTCAGGAAAAGGCTCGTCGTGGATGTGCCGATTCTAGTGTGAGGGCTTCCGAATCACAGACGAAGCGTCAGCGAAGAGCCGTGGACCTCGAGTTAAGTGCGATGTTAAGGCCAAACGTCAGCGTGGTCTTGTCCTCCAGGAACGCGACTACTGTGGTGCACGCCTCGGCAACGCTAGCGCCAACTTCCCCGGTGCGACGGCCAGGTTTTAACGCAAGTTTCTCAACCGGAACTTCAGAGCCAGCTGAAGTGTGTGTGACTCGTTGTGGATCTAGCCCAAAGTGGTACTCGCCAGTGCAATTCGTTTGGAGGAACACCGAAGAAACACACGACAAGCTTCACTTATTCCCATCTCCTCGACAGGGGAGGGGCTACGGATTTCTTTCTTTGCGCGCATGCGCAGGACTTTGCTTCTTCCAATGCACCAGGGGGGGGGGGGGGGGGGTTATTTTGCAAGAGTCCACCTAGTGCACTCTAAATTTCGGCCGCTGCTGATAGGCTGCAGCTGTAAGAGTGAGGAGGAGACCGGTGCCGCCAGCCAGTCTCCTTCTTGCTCGTACAGCTGTAGCCAAACAGCGACAGCCGACATGGACAGTCCACAAGGTTCACTCATACAGAGTGCCACCCCCCCCCCCCCCCCTGGTCTCTATGCATAACTGCCACCCCTATACGAAGGCTCTTAAGCATCGATGAGCGCATAACTCCCGTGAACCACGTCATCGAACCCGTCGCGCCGTCTTTGGACCCGCGCCGTAGGGTGAGAGACGGTGTCCATGTGCTGCGCCTCAAGGTGTACTACGGCCCGCTCGTATAGACCGTTTTTTCATGGGCGCCGTCATCAATGGGCAGTTGGCATGCTGGCTTGGGCGAACACCCGTGTTGTATGGTGTGGTATACGCTTGGTGCCAGTTTCTGGTGGATTTTTTCGCACTCGCTCGGTCTACTTAGCATGATATGGCGTGTTCTACGTGGGGAATGGTCTTGTGAGGAGTAGTGACGGAATTTAAGTCTGAAGTAACTAAGAGGCTGGAGTAACTGCTGGTGCTAGGGCGGACGGAGCACCCAGCGCGAGGTGTGCGCGCTTGTTTGAGCTTACAATGAGCCTCGAATATCAGTTAGGTAGTTCTGAAAATTTGTTTCACTTACTGCAGCATTCTCAGCACTGTAATTCTAAGCTCTGGTTTAGCTGCAACGAGTAGTTACGAAACATTTGACGATCCTAACAGCGTGGGTACCGCTCAGCTGGAGAATAAGTCGTGCTGTTTACTTTGACAAGCGTTGAAGTTGTTATGTGTAGATACACTGGGCGACTGCCTTGTTTGCTTGGCAAGGCTTCCGCCTACAAATAAAATAGTTTGGTTAATATTAACCCCATACCGTACAGTGTGAATCACACTTTTCGAGTGGTCGAACGACCAGCTGCAGACCGTGCGAGCGCCCGAGGCAGTACTAAATGCTGTGTTATAGATCTGTTTGGTCTATATAGCGTATGGTCCAAGTGGTCCAAGCGTGCGGCACGAACATGCGGAGTCTTATTGCGTCGTTATCCCGTGTTCTGTTTTATTTTGCCGCAAAAGGAGGTCATATGAACTATTTTTTTTTTTTCAGTCTCCCAAGTTCAGTCATTTACGACGCATTCACCCACGTTACGGAAATTGTGTCCTTACAAATAGCTGTCGGATTCTCTTTATGCGATCCCCTTTGTATATTGTGCCTTACAGGGCAAAAAAAAAAAAGGAAAGCCGATCTAAGCACGAAGAATTTGTGTGTATCATGTTGGTTTGCCAACCGCAGTGCTCGCTGTGTTGATCAAAGCCTTCGGCCTCTTGCAGGAGGCTAACGTATTCATAGTGATTTGAAGTCTACTAGACTTAAAATGCGTGAGAACGATGCCGGTAGCTGATGTAAATGTTTTACAACAACTCTTCATCGAGCGAAAACCGACACATCCAACAAAGTTCACAACACATACACACACCGCGGCTGATGATGCGCGTCGCTTTTTTTGTACATCCAAGAGAAATTTCCAGATACTGTACCTACTGCTGCACCTAAAGGCTACACAGTGGTTGTTCGACGACCTCGTAAGAACTGACATCTCGTAAATTGCACTTAGAACTAGCTAAAACACCTCCGAATCGTTCCGCACCGCGCGACCGGTAACACATTCAAGCCTCGCCGCGCCGGCTCGCACAAGCCAGAGAGGAGGAAAGGCTCGTCGCACGCCCTTTCCTCCTCGCCCGATGAAAAGGTCTATAGTGGCGAGTGCTGAGATCACCAGGACGCCTCCCTTTTCGTTTTCAGGAATAATTGTAGCAAAGACGGGGAACGCTGGACAATCATGATCACCAGCGTTAGGCACGGTATCAGCGCTCGTTCTCAGTCTCGGTGTGTTCTGACCATACCGCTAACGTTAGCCGCACTGAATTAGCAGTCATCAATCTTCTTTACTATTAATAAATTTATTTACTTCAAATACTGCTAACTCTAATGTGTATAGTGGTATGCATGATATCAGAAAAGAAATACATGTGAATGTTAAAATATGTTAGTGAAGCTTGTCCAGCTAAACGTATGGGCATGTTAAGCACACATACATATTCTTCGACAAATCAAGAAAAACACACGCACGCACGGACATACACGCACACCCACCCGCATACACACGTACACACACACTACAGCATTATATAGTTCTAAAAGACTATGGAACTCGGCGTACTCGTATTGTTTGACAAAATCAGCGTCAAGTCTGAGATTTGACACTTGAGCAGAGATCCGCAGAATCGCAAAGCTTTCACTCTTCCTGTGCCAATCAATGATGGACTCTTCGGCGGTAATGTTAAGTTGGTTCAATACTGAAATAGTCCGTTTAAGTGCTTGTAGTGTCCTGCAGAGAAACAACGCAGATAAACGCAAAACACAGATATGGTTTATTTGCTTACGCCAAGCCACGCCCTAGGGACAATGCTTAATAAAACAAGTTTTCTTTATGCTTCTAGCAATAATTCTTTAATATTCGCACAAGGCCCACTTTTGTAGCACCTTGATGGAATAACTATCAGCTGCTACATTGAAAAGCACCAACTTTTGTAGTTATCAGACCTTTCAGAACTATCAATAGTTAGGTGAATAACCTGTGAAATGTAGAACATGTTGCAACACGCTGCGCTTACAAGACGACACTTAACGGTAGAGCAGCAAGAGTATTCCTTGAAAGACATCTCTGCCGACCCATCAGCACTGGAGGGCTACACAAGCACTATCAACTACAGGCTCCGCATTTAGCTTAAAGTGCGATTAAAGAAGTTCGTGTAAGAAAATAAACAAGTAAATAAATAAATAAACAAATAAATAAGATTTTTGATAAATCATTCATTGAGGTGCTCGAAAGGAGCACCGCAAGCACACCAACTGTCCTAAGACAACTGCGGTGTCTTGGCATTTAACTTTGTTAAGGCACCGAGGCGTCTTACGAGCACAGCAACCGGGTTTTATTGCAAAAACAATTATATGGACACCCCAAGAGCATTGCTACGCCGCCGTCACCGTGATGTTCTGTATTAAGTTCAAACGCGATACCATCATCGCCGTGCGCCGTGCGCTGTATGTGCGAGTGAAAGCTTGCTAGAGTCAGCGGACCATATAATCTCAACCTCGTGCGCGAGGGACGAAGGCGGGGCGGAAGCGTGCCGCCTTCTGTCGCACGTGCGGCACGGGAGGGAGATGAGCGAGGAGGGGGGCATTCTACGCCGGCGGCTGCTGCTTACGGCGCGGCCGCGCGGTCGCCGCATCTTGACAGTGATCCGCAACGTGGACAAAATGCGCGCCCACGCGAGCCTCGTTTTCAAAGGGATTTGCAATGTGGACAAAGTACGCGGAGTGCGGGTAGCTTTGTATGCGCTGTGCTTTCTGCGTTTAGTTCGCGTTGCAGCTAGAGACAGCACGAGGGTAAATTCGCTCGCTGCTGCTCCCGCGCTTCCTCACTCCATTGCTTTGACAGTCCGTTTCCGCGGTCATCGAGCGAGATGTGTTCATGTTTACCTGCGCACGCGCGACAAAGTGCCTGTTAATTTAGTAAGTAAGCGAACGTTTGCAAGTTTATACGGTCGGCAGAACTAATGTCCTTATTTCGTATGTCTACTAATTTGCTATTGCAATCGATGCTTCGTCTTTCCGGCGAAACTGCGATTTTTTCAGAACGCTGGAGCCATTACAATACAATACAACTTCATCCAAAAGAAAAAGAGAAAGAAGGCTGTTAAAGCTGCCCGTAAGAACAGTTTGTCAGAAGTTCGCAAGTCTTTCTGCACAATACAATGACACTGAGAAGAAAGATACAGTGCCGTCAGTTGCAAATCTCAATTCTCGAATAATTCCAGTGGGCGAAACATTTACCGGCAAAATTGGGAAACAATAGAGCTGCGATGAATGTTCTTTATTACTTTATCTGTTGGTATGCGTGGGATAAATAGTTGAGGCACTCCTCGTATTCAGCGCCACATTCAGCTTTCTCTCAACTAGTCAGAACGGGACGAGAATGAGAATGAACATATTTTGGTGCGAAGATGCGGAAGTAGAAAACTAGACTGAAGCAATACCAGCAAATTTTTTGGTAAAATTGTGGTCTAATCTACATTCTAGCCGCTGCTGCGCCAACAAAATGAAAATTTACTTACTTGCTTAGTTACTCTATGAAATTACTATCTTACGCGGGTGAACATCAGGCGTGTTTGCTAAAGACACAGGAAAGTATGCATTGAATGTTGAAACGGTGTCATTGCGCTATGAAGGTCTAACATGAGTGGAACAGCAATTACCAGAGGCCAAGAAGTGATCCTTGCTCATTTATCTAGATTTTTGTCCAATGGCTTGCTTTTATTGATGAGCATGGATGCTCTATTGCTATTTATTCAACTTTGCGTTGTGACTGTTGGTACACGGCGAGGTAGCATCTTTTTTTTTACCTGCGGGGTCGGGCCACGCGATTTTTAAGGACAACTTTAAATATTCGCTAATGTTCACTCTACCTCTTGACTTTCATCCCACGGTGCGCTTTCCTGATATATATATATATATATATATATATATGGATGCTGCAATGCTATTTATTTGCTTTGTGTTGTGACAATTGTGCTACCTCGAGAAAGCCTTTTATATACCTAAGCGGCTAGAACAAGATTTTTTAAGGGAAGCTTTAAATATTGAATAATGTTTCAAAATATTTATGGGCGAAAATGTATTGCTGGATCAATGTTGACCATTGTGTAGTTAGACATGATACAAACTTATCAAGTCACGGGAGAGCGCAAAAAAATTGCAATTTAATTGAACATGTTGGAATCAAAGATGAAATTGATTCATTTATTTATTCATTTATTTAGTCATTCATACATTTATAAGTATTATAAGAAAATTTTCTGAATACAATATTACGTTAAGGCAAATCCAACACGACATGCCTGCAAAGTTTATCTATAGGCCCTACACCGTTCACAGACTTCCCTAAATGCAAAAGGGCGTTCTCGCAGACACAGGATATGCCATGTCACCGCAGAGATGTAACGAGGACGAAGGCAATCTTTAGGGTTTGCCGAAATGATAGTGGCGTTGAGAAGTGTATGCAAAAACCATGACACATATTATCAATACATTTAGAGGTTATGTAAGAGCAACACATACACAATGGCTCAGAAACGGTAATTATATATATGGTGCCAGATACTAACCAACCACAGGACAGAAGCGAAAACATGGTGGGCTATGTAAAAAAAGCCTCCCTTCAAGTATAGAACGATGCTGTCATCTGCAGAGGTGAAACAATGTGCGATTTCTTCTATTTCAGCTCACTGAACTACGGTGGCATCGGCGGTACAATTGCTAACGAGCTGGCGTATAGCTTCATCATAGGTAAAATCAATGAATCTTTATTATTGTTATTGCGCTACCAAAACGGCGCAACCTGATAAATGTTCCACGTTACCGCAGAAGCAGAGGAGGTAGCCGTCAATGAGCATAAAAAAGTTTTTCCCCTCTTATATGCAGTATGTATTGCTATTTTCATTTTTCAATTGTGCTCATCATTGCCCGTAATAGTGCTCTAATTGCCCGGTCCACAGCTACGGCAGTAATTTACCATGAACGCGCCGTCCAAAGTACACCTAAACATCGCCCGAGGCTTCGGTGGCAATACCATAGCCACCCGAATTTACGCTGCTACAACCTCACTCGATGCCTTCATCCTGCAAGACTCTGCCTGCCATCGTTGTGGCTCATTTGCTTCCCTCACTTTTGGACAAAATATTCTGCCGCTCCTTCAGGCGTGAGCTTACTGATAAATTCTCCTAAATCAGCAAATCTACCTGACTTCAATGATTATTAATATAAGTGCTTTAGCCTCCCCATTGCCTGTCGTCGTCCTTCAATCTGGTACTTGATAAAATGTTTGATATAGATCGCATCCTTTACGGTACGTCATCCTAATGCATGCTGTGTTAAAATTGGCTTGCTAGTTTACATTAAAAATCTAAATGTTTGTATAAAAAGTTCGAGCCGCTAAAGTATGCCCGTGAGCAAAACTATCCAGACCAGGAATTGCGCGACAAATCTCATTTTCTCCTCTGCCTGTGAATGTAACTTGAAATTAAAGTTCAAATTTGGCTTTGCAAAATTTCCAGAAAAACTTGTCCATTTCAGTTTATACACGTTTACGACAAAAAAAAAGAATATGTTTTCGGTGCCCCTGTGGTCCGTATACCTTTGCTCACGCGTGTACTTGCACCCGTTCAGCCCTGCTTTATTGACTGGTACACTACATGGGATGGCAATATTGCAGCTTGTGTTATATTACTATATACAGGCTGTCCCAGGTATCACGCAGCACGATTTAAAAAAAAAGATGAATGGCGTTACGCGAAGCAAACCTAGTGCGTATTGTTTCCAGTACAGTGTAGTAGCCGTCAGTATTTTTTTAGTTACTGAGATTTATTTCGGTAATTGCAATTCATTATGTTACTCGTTAAGTACTGTCCTAATTATCAAAGTGTCAATGAGAAAGTTGTAGAGCAACGTGAAAAAATCCCGATACAGCTTTGTTTTGCTCAATACGTGCTACATAAAAGTGTTTTTCCGAGCGTGAAAGAAGCCCGCGAATACACTCAAAATTGCCACGCGACTGGCCGCTCTATCATTTTGCGTGTATTCGCGCGCTTTTTTCACGTTTGGAAAAACACTTTCATGTAGCACGTATTGAGCAACAGAAAGCTGTATCGGGATTTTTTCATGTTGCTCTACAACTTTCTCATTGACACTTTGATAATTAGGACAGTACTTCTCGAGTTAGATATTTAATTACAATTACCGAAATAAATCTCAGTAACGAATAAATTACTGGCGGTGATACGCTGTACTGGAAAAAATACGCACTAGGCTTGCTTCGCGTAACGCCATTCCCTTCTTTTTTTAAATCGTGCTGCATGATAGCTGGGACACCTTGTATATATATATGATGAAGTATTTTCAAGTTCGCATATAAGAAAATACTGCTTGTTTAATGTCTGTAAATAAATGTTCCGCTTCAATGTACGTATAAACGTGCAAATCAGCCTATTCATTTATTAATCACAAAAGTTTCTATTCTTTGCAATAGGTTTCAAAGTTTGCCTCGACAGACCAGGATGTAAATGGCCTATCCCAAGAAAATACTCTGGATTATATCACAGCAAGACTCCATGCTTCAAGGCGCAATACGAAGCGGGCTACAAAAATCTGCTTCCGGTGAGATCCTCACCGTAATCTTGTTGGCTTCACTGCTGTGACTTCAAGAATGTGTAGTACTATTTGTAAATATTTTACTAGCAGTGAATATTTATGTTGTATCTTAAATTAAAACATACGTGTCTTTAGGCGATGGACGATCCTGCTCGCCAGAAATTATGGCTCTGTGTTTAGGAAATAGCATTCCTTTCTTAAGATATCTATGAAAAATTATTTGATGCAGTTGTAATTACCTCAAGGTATTCTAATTGAGAAATTTGTATGTAATAGTTATTTTCACTAGATGTATTATAGTAACTATAATCGCCGTTATTCGTGGTTTTCACTGTAAAGTTGATAATGGGATTCCTCATAATAAAGCGCTTCTAAGAATATCGATTTATTTGATTCTGTGCACGAAAACAATGTACTATGATTTGTAGTGGCATCAACTGTGTGGCCTTTGCGCTTCAGAGATAAACAAATGAATGGGTTTCGAAGTCTGGACCAGAAAATTTCTCGTACTGAATTTGATGCATAAGTTGTGAACTCATGCAGGGCAATTAACATCTATCAACAACAGATATGCAATCATCGACCATTTCATTCAAC
>NC_051164.1:1833240-1861754 GCF_013339745.2 Dermacentor silvarum | reverse complement strand
GAGGTGGTCTTCTTCCTGGAGCTACAGGAATTAATTAAGCTGTCACATTTGTTTTTGTAGCAGCCCCAGACAAATGGTAAAATAGAGTGATTCGATCGCACTCGGAAGTCTTTTGTGCAGCTTAATCCTCTTGAGGGCCCACCACTAAGGCCGGCAGTTAAAGAATTATAATTGCACCCCGGATTCAACAACAGGGGCTGCTACCTCCACTCTTCTCATTAACATATTGCCAAGAACCCGACTGGACGTTCTTGCTTGCCCATAATTATCAGCAATTGTGCATGACTCAGCCGCGGATCTGTCCAAGTTGAGAGAGCACAGAAAGTGCCACCAGCACTTAGAGAGCTCTTTAATGACAAACAGCGTGCTGCAAAGGAAACGAATGTGTCCATAGATAACCATTTCAGTCACGATGCCCGGATTTTGTTTACCAGACCAAACAAAGTCCATAAGAATAGGGGCCCTTAGTCTTCTCTCCTACACAATGAAAGGACGTGGAATGCAGCCAGGTTGTACGCGGTACGGAAGCGTGACACTAACCATTAATTCATTCAGCCTAGTGCGATATGGGTGCCCGCTGGTTTCGACGTCGACTCTAATGATGTGCCAGCCCTGCCCCGGCCCAACCAAAATGTCTTAGCAGCAGCCGACTCTGTCTGAACATCGTTCGCAGCAGCTGATAAACAGACTACCATCAGCGCAGCACCACCAAGAACATGGCTAAATTCGAGTATTATTTTTTGAAGATTTCTGCTAGTGTCTAGCTATGTGTAATTATTACATTTCTGTATACCTCCGTACTCACAATAGTATATGTAAACTGCACCTTCTGTATGTATGTGATTGTAGAAGATCTTCTCCGGGTACATGCACAAACCTAATACCTGAACGAATAACTCGTTATTATACCAACCTGCACATCAAACAAAGAAAATACTGGAGGGAATAGTGTTAGTAGCCAACCTTGTGCACATCATGCGGCGTTTCTTGAAAAGGAACCGTTGATGTGTTTTGTGCTAATGCTAAAAGCATTATGACATTTATAGGTTTAATATAAATGCTAAATGACTCACCGTCATACGGTAAGGATTCGCCGGGTCCAGGGCGTATCCTCGCATATTTGTAAGGCGCACATAGAGAATTGCAGAAATGTTCATATGGTGAAGTAAGTCCGAACAATTACTGGAGTTGAAGATATTTTGGTCAGTGAGAATCGGCCAGGCGAAAAATCCAGATTGATCCAGCACTTTTTTCAAAGCAGCACGGCTATCTGGAAGGGCTATATGAAAAATTATCCAGTGAATGACAAGAAAAAAAGTAAAATAAGATAACCATAATGTGTCCTATAAAACTATGCTGCCTTCATAAATTTGTCTCCAACATAATTACCTAAAAACTGCAATAATTACAAGGCATCCAACTTACGAACTTCGCTTTTTGTTTCAGACCTTACACGAAGATAAACTAAGTATAGTGTAAGTGAGCTGAAATATCAATTGAACAGCGTATAATAGCAGTTGCAGATATTTTGGATTACATCGGCGGCAGCCCTGCCTAATTGTACAAGGTGATAAGTAGTCAACCTTTTAAAATTTCAGAACCTTTTTTTCTTTATTCTGTTCCACAATAATGAACACGAAACATGGCAGTTCTACAAATTTTACCCTACGAATGCATTATGCTATTAAGACGAAACACGTGATAATAATGTGTTATCGTCTTTTTATGTAAAAAAAAACTTTTTCGAGGATCATACTGGCACTGATACTTCTGATACTGGATGGTATGCATGCTAAAACAGTAAAATACAAAATCTGCTTACGTGAAAACACCACAGAAACAGAGGTTTTGCGTATTGAAGGCACGTCAAATGTAAGTACTTGACTGATAATATCCCAATGTCCAAATCAGCACATAAAACAAAGCTTCTTTGTGCTCAGTGGCCAAGTCGTTTAGTACGTCATTGCATCCGAAACAAAAATGTAAGGTTATTGGTCAACATTTCATTTGGTAACTTTTCCGGTGCAGTATCACTGGTCCTGAGGTGTACAAGAACCAAGAACAGGGGACGTATTCTGTGACGATTACTCTCGGCGACTGCATGGCGTCGGTGGCAGTATCGCCGCCAGGCGCACGCGCACGCTGATTGACTGATTGAGCAGGATCGGGTGAGCTGATTGGCTGGCTGAGCCCTACGTCACGTGGAGGCGATAATATCGCCGAGGCGATCGTCACAGAGTACGTCCACAGCGGTTGCTTGAGCAACAGTGATGGAATTTCGCAGCGCGGTCATTTGCACATCGTTCATAATCATGAAATTACAGTGCCCTTATTATGAATCTGTGTCACGTGTTCACCTGTAGATGTGTTAGCTTATTAGTGTTAGATGTGCTTAATTATAGCAAAGCGCGTTCATACAGAGTGCTTACAAATTTGGGGCTCTATAGAAACCTGGGTAGGTTGAAGATAGCCGTGTAGTGTTCGGGCCGACACGGCAGGGGTCTGAAGAGAAGGCGCCCCAGGATACGCTCTCAGCAGTCTGCATATCTTTCAAAAGAGTTACGGTGATACAAGAACGGGCTATCCTTCATCGCATCGCTGGGCACAGTTTAATTGTTTACTATTTGGAGGCCCTGTTATTATTGCCTGCAGCCACTGCCATGTTCCGCCCCTTGCTATTTGACAGTGCATGTCCTACTTTTTCGCCCACCAAGGACAAATTGTTGCAAGAGGGCTTAAGGGAAGCGAAAAGGTTGGAGCCAAAAAGGGCTCCAAATAAGAAATTTATTGCCAGCGTTCCGTATATTCACGGTGTGTTCCATTGTCTAAAAAGGTGGGGAAGAGGTAAGGGTGTAACGTGGTCTTTTCGGTGAAGAAGAAGCTTAGTAAGATCTGCTCGGCTGTGGACAAGGCAGAAGACGAAGGGCAAAGCATTATGGGTGCCTGATCAGGCACTGTGAAGCACTGGTCGACTGTGGCCCAGGCGTTGTATATCACGTTCCGCTATATTAGGGGAAGTCCGACAAGAGTGGTTTATTTGAAGAAAGGCAGAGAGGCAAACTGGTCGTTGTCTGAATTACAGATTTATGAACCACGAAGGTTCTTTGAGGAGACAGCCGCGTTCAAACTTAACGTTACATTGTAAGGAATGTGGCTGCGCACCAATGCTTCCGGAAACCAGGCATTTTCGGGATTAAAAGACAAGGTGGCACGAGTGATTGAAGAGGCATTTTATACTGTTAAATGAGGAGAAAATGTCGCGATGAAATCTGTTACGCGACATGCCGCGGAGTTATATACTTTACTTGGATGTGCACCACTAAGAGACGTTTGCACTTAGAAGTTTCTTTCCCACATTTTTATTTTTATTTTAGGATCCATGTGTCTATCAGTGCTCCTATATCTGTCTGTTTGGCTATAAAATCCTCAGTTGATCGTCTGCGCTGTGCCTGTTTTCTTTCATTTCGTTTGTGTTTCGCGCTGCCCATGTCAAGATGCATTTCCAACTTGCCCAGCAAACTAACCTTCTGGAGTACAGAACAATGTGCTGTATTATCACGTGAACAGCAGAGCATTTGTACTCAACTCCAATTACAAGTTGGCAGACTACCATAAAATATTTCGGATACACCACATCACTGAGAAATGTAATCGAGCGCATTGTATAGAGCGGTAGCACTAGTTTTCAGAGTTATATTGAAGCTGGAAATTCGAAGTTTACTCTGGCGAAAATAAGATATGATATCATGCAGAAGAAGGACCCATAGTGAAACACTTCAAATACCTAAAATTCAATCGATAGAGAAACTATGTTCCAAATTGAGGTTGTAGTGCTGCAATGTACATACTGAAAAGTTCAAATGTCAGTGAAAAGTGTTTTCTGTTGCCCCTTGGTTCGCCTAGCATTGGTGCCTGATATGTTTATGTTGTCCGAATACTTCCAGCTGGCCCATTGTAATGCACATGTTTTATTAACAAACGTTCCATACGCGAAATATGAGCAGCATAAAGTTTAGAGAAGCATATGATTTATAAGAAAACGTTGACAGTGAAGTTCGATAACACAGCTTTTCAATTCTGACAAATACTTGAGTGTCCATATATTATGTTATTTAAATTGCACAGCGCACACAGAATACATTAATAGCAACGCTAACCGTATGCTAGGATACTTATGTCGCAACTTTTCCACCATTTCTTCTTCAGTTAAACTAATACTTTACAAAATTTTATTACCACCAAAACTTGAATATGCTGCTTCTGTATGAGATCCTGTGCATGTAAAATTAATCACTGCCCTGGAACTTGTTCAGAATAACTCGACTCGTTTCATTCTCTCCAACTACAATCGCACTGCTAGCATAACAGTCATGAAAGCCAGCCTTTCCCTTCCATCTCTAGCAGCAGGTCGTAAAGTTAGCCGCTTGAATTCATTGCATAACATATACTACCATACCTTTCTTCACGACATACGTATGCTATCACCGCAATAAATGTCCCATCGCATTGATCATCACTACAAGGTAGGTATTCCATTTCGTAAAACGAAAGCATTTTCTGAGTCCTTCCTTCCGCGCACAGCAATCGAGTGGAACCACCTTGCTGTTGACATTGTATCAATCATTGATAACCAACGTTCTCGCGAAGCACTAACCACCATTACCTAACTACATGCCTGTTTGAAATTGTTATTATTACTCACTATATCTTGCTGCTGTATGTGTTTGTATTTTCCCCACTCCCCTCTGTAATGCTTTCTGCCTTGAGGGTGAATAGACAAATAAATAAATAGTAAACTAATTTCAATATGCAAGTGCCGAATGTTTCGGGATGCTAAACGTATGATTTGCAGTGCTTTTCTTGAGAAAATCAGCTTGGCAGTTTTGTACCAAAGTAACTAAAATAAGGTCTCCGAAGGTGTGACGGCCTTTTGAGAACTACCGGGAGCAAATAAAAAATACGATGTGCAGTTTCTCCACATGTCCATAGCCATGTAATAGCGCTGACGAGAGGTACAACAAACTAATAAATGAAGACGGTGGTCTCGCACCGTATAGTCTGAAGTTGCTGGTCGAAAATGTATCAGGCCTTTACAAAGGATGGCTGAAAATGTAACTCGCCAACCTGCTCGTAATCAGTGGAGAATATTACGCAATCATATCACACGAAAGATCGTTCATAATTTAATAAAGCGAACAGTGCGCTTGGCGAAGCGTCCGGCCGGTGGCTTTTCTCGAGGCCTGCGAGAAAAGCTAGATTTAGAAAAACCAACACATATTGGTAAATGATATACACCTTAAACATGTTAATCTCAAGTTTTTATTGCAGGAATACAAATGAAACCAAATCCTGTGCGTATTCCGCGGCGTTCCATCATATGGGAACATCATATTTAGAGTAAACGGCAAAATTCAAGCTTCGATACAAGCCTCGCAAGCAATGTTACTGCTCTTCACAATGCGCTTGATTACAGGCATTGTGGATACGGAAGAGGTCGCTGAGCCTCTAGCAATATGGCTGTCATGACTTGATTCAATCCCGTAGGTGGCTACAAGGAGTGCCACTCCAGAAGTTTTATATATAACTTTCTTGCTGTCAGCCGCTGTAATTATCGACGAGCCCCCTCGCTCCCCCCCCCCCCCCCCCCCGCCACAACAACAGTGCAGAAGCTGCAGTGCTTAATATTGTACTAATGCGCTACAGGCCACAGGGGAGGTAGATTGAATGGTAGAGGGACGGCAAGGAGGGAGAGTTCGTAGAACTGAAGCCGTCACAGTAGTAGTGAATAAATGCCGTGCCACTTACGCTCATAGCAGCTCGCATGCTTGAGAATTATAAGGAAGAGAAAAGAAAAACGACGTACTAATGTAAGAATAGAGTACTACTGAGCACTGCTGCAGCTATGGACACACTGGATAAATTTAAATTCAAGTAATGGTGCAACACGTTTCTGTGAATCCTAAACAATAAGCACCGTGTAAATTTGTCAAGCGGACAACTGACGCAGGTCGTGCAGAGGCAGAGCTGCACTAAAGGAGTCCAGTATCCAGACGACCCCACGGAAGCCGCCGTCCATCAAAGCAACACTTGTGCGCCAGCTGCGGTACGATAGTGACTATGGGGTAGCTCGAAGTCGCGGATTCAGTCACGGTAGCGGCAGACGCATTTCAACTTGAGCGAAACGTGAAAACGCTGCTGTACAAGTATTGAGTGCACGCTAAGTAATCCCAGGTGCTCAGGCCTAATCCAGAGTCTCCTACTACCGCATCTCTCTTAATCGCATTGTGGAGTTGGCTCGTAAGTCCCCATAATTTACTTCAAAATTAACACATTTTCCACAATGCGATGCACCATGTAAGACAAGGAAAGTGCTAATCTTCCCTCAGGCAGCGAACAACGACGCATAAGAACGCCTCCAGCAAACACGTCTCGCTGTTGGTTCTGTGTTCTATGTAGACAAACACAAGCGGAGCGCCCAAGTCAACGTTTACCATCAACTCAAAACTCTGGTATTGAATTAACGCTGAAAAACTCAGACATTCGTTGTCATCATTCCTACCAGTTATCGTCAATAAACGGAAACAGAACCGAAAACTTCGCCTACATCGATTCCCACAGTGTGTGGAACGCCATATCTATTGCAGTGCTTAATCGTCCTTGGCTAAGAACATTTACCGACTATCGGCACCCATGACACCGCAATAATAGATGTAGGACCAGGAGTGGGCCGTCCAGCGGGCCAGGGCTATTGCCGAGGATCTCGAGAGATTTTTCTCCGGCGATGGACCCCTGGCAGCCTAGCCCCGGGCACCAACAGCCATATCCGTTGGACATATAAAGTTTATTCCTATCCTAGCACTTGAACAGACGACACACATGTATTCCGCACGTGTATCCCAATCACTTGTATGTTTGCCTTCCTGCGCAATGTTCACCATTTGTTGTTGCTAAAAATATCTTGGTTCTGATAGAAGTCTCAAGAAGCGGAGGTAGCAGTAGCTCACGAGGACCTGAAATCTTCACCAGAGTACGCTTTATTCCACTTTATTTCAATGTAATAATCGAGTCATCGGTGTTACCTACATGCTAATTTATAACTTGAAAAATATGACAGGGATCATTTCGCTCGAGCATCCGTTAAAGCTTATGTTGGGTTAATCATAAGAAAGAGTTAGATTTGACCTGGGAACGTCACGTATTGCCACCACTGAAATAAGGGGTAGCCAAGTAAACTGGATGAAGCGAAGGCAAGATGCCTCCTTTCCAAATCTGCCCCACTTCCATATCCTTCGCCGCTACGCAATGCATGTTTCGTGAACACGTTTCTGGTCCACTTTTACACGCTGTGTCTGCTCTTGGTTGTTTACCGCGTTATGGCGTCACTGCATCCAGCCCGTTTGTAGACTATTTCGCAGTATGTTTATTTATGCATTTCCCGCTGACCAGCTCGCGCTTACGAAACGATTCCAGTAGTTTTTCAACCATCAGTATTATTACATTTTTTCCATCAATAAAGGAGTTTGTAAAGTTAGCTAAGTGCTCCTATTCATCATTGCTGTTTATTTTGTTCATGTTTTGAGCAATGAAAGAAATTTGTTGTATTTTGTAGAGGACATTTGTATATAACATTCCTGCTTTAACAAAAGTTTCACGACTTTAAATGATTTCACTCAAAGACAGGCGGTATTGCGGGATTACATTGGAATACACAGATTCTGGCGCAGATCTGATTTGTTAAGTGCACAACACTTACAGTGCTGGAACCACGTGAAACACTGCCTTTAGGTAACTACTGTCTTTAAGCGAAACTTGAACTGCAGGTGTCAGAGCACAAATTCTAATTTTTCAAACATCAGTGTTTCTCCCCATTTTTAACTCTTTAACTGGCAAGAAAAGACAGACTTGGCATAGAAGGACTTTATTACTTTAGTTCTTCTTTACTTCGATCACATACGTACCAATTGAAATGCTAAACGTGAAACGTTACCCGCCGGGGTGGCTCACTCAGCTAAGGGCGCTGCTGAGCACGAGATCGCGGGATCGAATCCCGGCCGCGGCGGCCGCATTTCAATGGAGGCGAAATGCAAAAACGCCCGTGTGCTTACGTTGTAGTGCACGTTAAAGAACCCCAGGTAGTCAAAATTTATCCGGAGCCCTCCACTACGGCGTGCCTCATAATCAGAACTGGGTTTGGCACGTAAAGCCCCAGAAAGAAGAAAATGTTAAACGTTTTCTCTCAAAACTACGCGAGATACAGTAGGTCAAAATTATTGTTGACCACGTGGTGAAAGTAAATGTATGTCCCAAAACTAGTGCCTGGCACCTGCTTTGGCAAGGTTAATGTGGGTTCTTGAGATGTAGCGTCATGAATTTGAGAATTAAGAGCTTGCTCAAAAAAGGAAAAAAATGCATTGGCTAGAACATGACCCCAATGTGCGCTAAGAAGATGACGACGAAGGTTTTGTGACCAAAACATCTGCTGCTGCTGCTATTTATTGAATACCACTCTTGAGCAGGTAAACAAATAAACATAATTTGAAAGCACAGACTAATATTTGGATTTGTGCAGTTTTTGAAGATACTTTTGGTAGGTCAACATTCTTGTTGACTGCAAGTTAGCGGGTTAACTTGAGGTGTAGGTGAAACGAGACAATGCTGTTAAGTTGGCTCTGGAGCTTTAAAAACGTCCGTTGTGTGGTGAATGTACCCTTTTACTGTATTTAAAACTGTGAAGTCCCACTTTGGCCCCAAATGATGTGGCTGCTAACATTCCTGTTTTAATGTTCCGATGCAGTAAAACGCAAATGAAATAAACACGTTTATATGCAGTAATGGTGTAATAGATCAGGTAATTTGATTTACCATAACCCGCCTGCAAGGCAAGCCCTCTTTAGCGATGTCTTCATTATGTGCGCAGTTCCTTTCTCCAGTGGAAAGCAGAGGTTAGATACTTTTTTATTTGATAGTAGGCTATGAGTGTAGGCGCTAGTTTTTCCGGTGCCTTCTACTACTTTCTAGCGTATTTAAACATTGTGTTCTCGATGGCTCGATAATGTGCCGACATGCTTCAGTGAACTTTTCTCAACGTTGGCACACTACAATGCCAAATATAAACCTTCTTAATTATCCCACGAAGAATCCCACGAATGAGCAAAATCATATTTAAAAAAAGACTGCGTGAGGACATCGAAAGGGCCGTAGGAGACATAATCTACAAAAAATTCCTGAACTTTGCGTACGCTACACGCAAGCGGTTACATTAGCACTGGACGCTTTGAATGTGATATATCCGACTACTGGTCTTGAGGGTAAAATGAATAAAAAGTAAATATACAATATGCAGATTGTTATGAAACAGTTATTTTACATGTGTATCGGCCAGTAAGGTTCGCAGTAGTGATTTTTATCTCTTCAACCACGTTCGCAAATTTTGCTGAAATATTGCTGCACACTTATGAAATTGGTAATAAAATCATTGCGAATAAACCCCATGGACCTCAGAGTAGTGTGATGCGATGTAGGCAGCCTAGTATAGCGGGGTTTTGCGCTGTCTTTTGCAGGCAATGTAATATTTCATTTCGTTGATGCAAAAGAACATATTTATGCATTAATAAGCTCGGCCCTCACGTGGTACCCCAACTTCAGTGGTAACAATGCTTGTTACCGCTGAAGCAAATACCTTCAGGGACAATCCATGTGGATATTAAGATACATTACAACATTAAAGATTACATTACAGATACATAGAAATTAAGATACATTATTAATAAAACACAGACTGCGAAACCTGGTTGACAACCCAACTTACCTAAACATGCATTATACATGATTGTCACCTTGTCGATTATGGTTTGGTTAGTCTCAACCAGGGTTCTGTTTCCAAGAATATCTGTGAAGAAAGGTGTATTGACGTTTTCAGTATACTCCACCAGCTCATCAATGTGGCATAGTCTAAAAATTTTTGCTGCCGCTGAAGTGAGTAATTCCAGAGATAATAGATGTGGTACTGTAGCCAGCGGAAAATTAAGATACATTACAAAATAAACACAGCCAGCGAAACCGGTTTGAAACTTTAGCGTGCATCGACGACGACTGCGCACCCACCGCAACAAGAGAGTTTTCAAGGTTAAACTCAAGAGGACATCCTAATAGATGCTTTTTTTTAAATAAAGCTTGCTCATTTAAATGAAGCATACATGCTCCCTAGGAAAGACAGCAGGGTAAAACAGGTGAAGTATTATAATGGTGTAAAGTCAATGTGCTGGCAATGACACGGAATAGTGACGGTAAGCAAAGGCAAAAGACCACTTCCTGCAGCTAAAGATTATCATGTTTACCACAAAATGCCTAATTGTTATAACCATTTTAAGGTAGCAGTTGTACTATTTAGATTTCGAAATTTTTATTCTCTATATATGCATTTCTTGAACTTCATTAAGACAACACTGTAGAAGATGTACTGCGAAAATTCACATCTATATTTTATGATCGCAAACTAAGAAGGTGCTAGAGTTCTCGTTCATCAAACTGAACCTTGATTTAATGGAATTTTCATGTCTCGGTGTTTGACCCAAACACCCAAGAAATTACTTTATATCTAGATCCCATGCAAAGTGACCCGATAAATCACTCAGTTAATGAATGGTGCGTTTGAACCTAATTGAAGTGTTCAACGACGATTGACGTGAGATCAAATAGGAAGAGCGACTTACAGCTTAGCATTTCCGGAATATCTTTACGAATCTCCTGATAAACATCATAGCTTCCCCCACCACTTGAAAGAGGATGATTGCTTTCCCACCGGCCGCATACATATGAATAGAAATCCGTGCAAGGATTAATAGTGGTGTTTAGTGAGTCATTTAATAGTTTGGCTGTAAGGTAAAAACATTCATTCAAATATTAACTCAGACGCAGCCTTCAAAAATTCTTGCATAACATTCTTGACGCAATGACACATGTCGCGGATGCACTGAACACAAAAACACAAAGCGTTTTACGCATGTATGTGACCGGCGAAAATAAACAACTACACCCATTCAACACGTCCACAATACGTCATCTTGCCTACGGTTACAAATGTTGTGGGAGACAGGCAAAATATGTATTTCCAAAGCGTTGTATATCTACATCGACGGAACCATAGTGGTCTTCTTCGGCAAATAAAGACATGTATTTATATAAGGCATCTGCAAAAAGTCGTCATATATGTTCAGAAAACGTTTTGCAAGAATCGTACTTATAGAAAGTGCTCCTGCAGATCCTTTTGCAGTGAAGCTGTTAAGGGCTCAGTCTCAGATGGTAGTGTCCGCGTGTAGAAAAAAAGCTCTCTTTGGCTCGAGCATTATTTGTTTCGCACTTTTATTATTTCAGTCTAAGAAGATTTAACATAAAAGGCATGCGCTGCCGGTGTTTTGTTTCATGACATTTGTTTATGGGCTGTCCTTCTCTAAATTCTGAGGAGCTGTATAAACTTGACCATGTAGCAGCACCAGGAACGCGCAGAACTTTTGTGGACGCCTGCGGCGTTTTGTCCGCGTTCGCACCGAACGTGCGCGGCGTTGGTGACGTGTTTATGAAGATCGTGCCAGCCTTTGCCGTACACCCTATGGCAGTGTACCATAGCTACCATAAGGCCATGGTCCCTGTGGTCACCAAATAAATGAAAACCACCGGATGATATATATCCCCCTTCTTTAATAGTTCAAACAAACAATTACACCAACACATCTTAATAGTCATAATTGGAAATCCATAATTCCTACGATAGTACAGCTTCACTGGTCTTTCATCTCCACTCCAGTGGAAAAGGGCTGACAGTTTTTTTAATGATGATATATTACATTTTGGGGCTTTTGTCAGCTTCATACAGTACATATCTCGCGCCCAAAATGGCCACACAGACTGCAGCGAAATAAAACGTGGGTTCTGGTCTCTTACTTTTCTTCTCATTTATCCGTCGAGAGAGGTGAGCATCTCCGCTAGGGGGCCGGGGGAGGGGGAATATATCTTTGATCTGAGTTGCCTGTCACAGGGTCTATACGTATTAATAAATAGCACAATCACACGTAGCACTGTCAAAGGGTAAGCTGGTGGAGCGGATCAAGAGTAGCTCCAATTTCGGCACCACGCACAACAGGGCCTTCGCGGTAAACTCTCTTCGCCTCGTTTTGACGAGAACGATCTGAACTGTCGGCCTGGCGTCGACGGCGAGCTGTGGTTTGTAATGCTCTCTGCACAGCAGTCTGCTGAGCCCGATGATGCCTGGTGATGATGATGCCACATCTCACATCCCTTGACCCGTGGCACGGTACGTTCTTGTTGTTGTTGATGATGATTGTTTATTGGAATCTTCAAAGCGGGCTGGTGATAAATAGTCACCTAAACTGCTTGAGTTAACCAGGTGTAGTTACATGCAGCATACAACTGCTATATGCATCTTACATGTCGGGTACTCTTACATGTCTGCGTTTGCAGGCGCCTTAACTAGATGTTGCCACCATACTGGCACACGCTCGCGATTGCATTAATTGCACGCCTAGTCTGAATCCCATCTCATCTTCTGCACCTGCGCACGCTGCGTTTGCAGGCGCCTTAACTAGATGGCGCCACTATAGTAGGCTCGGGATCGCTTTGGTCTGAATCGCCTCGTCTGAATCGCCTCTCGTCGTCTACACTTGCGCGTCTACCTAGGGCGCGTTTATAGGGCATTTTTCCGGTGCCTGTTTGCAAGCGCTTGCGTGTCTCAGTGGTAAAGTATCCAACTCCCACGCAGCAGGCCTGGGTTCGATTCCCGGCGGGGGCTGGGTACCTTTTTTCGCATTTCCAGCGATAGCGGTTACGGTAACCAGTGGCGGCGGCGGAAACTGCGGCGGCGAAAACCATCGGAAACCGAGACGGCTATTAGAATGAGCCCATAACAGCTTACGCTGTAAAAGACGCAAACACTAAGGAAAAGACAATCGAAAGTAAAGAGCGTCACTCGTAACTAACTTTATTCTGGAAAACACTGGAATATATAGCCACAAATGTGCGGCAAGGTTCCGCAAATCAAGCCACTCTAGATCGGTCACTATCAAGGCACGTGCTCAATCGTGCCTTGGTCAATATCAAAACATCAAAGCGTATAATCAAAACATCAAGACGTCTCTTGATCAATATCAAGACACGCTCCCTTTCATTTCGCCTGTCTATTTACATCGAAGCTGTTAAGGGCTAGTTCCGCCGGGATTGTGTCCACGTGTAGAAAAAAACTGTCGTCAGTATTTCAGCTCCATGTGCATGGCGGTTTTCCTCCACTTGTGCCTTAGCACTGGCGTCAAAACGCATGACTAACATGACTGATAGGTAATGACATCAATAGCATCAGATGCTCGTCAGTTGCTTCACGATTAACTATAATAAAATCACGTGTGAAGTATACCCGCATTGGATATGCGGGTACGAGCCAGGGAAACGAAAGAAAGAAAAAAGGAAGGCAACAAATAAAGAGAGAAAAAATAGGTAAAGAAAGCAAGAAAGAAGGCAGGAAGGTAAAGAAATTACGCGTGGCTCATACCTGCGTTGGATATGCGTGTATGAGCCGCTGAGAGCAGGAACTAGAGAGATCTCACACGATCCTGGCGCTGCCCTGCAGTGTGCCGCGGCTATGAACGCTGTGGCTCATGGGCTAGTTTATGACGACGGGGCGAACTTGGCGCAGCGTACCCCCGACTTGGCTATCGCGCCGTGCGAAAACAAGGCGCCTGTGTCCTTGCTCTTTGAAGAACATGCCGAAGATGCTCCATATAACCAATAATGAAAATATATAAATTCACTATAGCAATATTCACTACAGCAGACCCACCGTAGTCACAGCTTGGCTGGCTTCCATCTTCAGAGAAGTTGAATGGCTTTGAAATTTTATTGGTGTTTTCCATCTTTTTCGTTGTGTGAAGTCTTTACATATGTCAAATGAACTTAAAGACAGGGTTAAGCTTGGCTGGCAAACCGCAAATTCGCATGACCCTAATTCACTATAGAAATTAAGCTTTGAAGTAATGTTAGAACAATACCCGTATAATTGGAAACCTAAAAATAAAACAAAATTATGCAGATCTAACGCACCTGACAAAATCTGTGCAACGCGATGTTTTCATGAAGCGGTTAAAAAATGTTATAAACCTATCTACTTCGATACCTTGTCTTTGGCGCAAAATAAACTGGTGCGCACGTCTGCTCTCTCTTATCCGCGCTACAGAACGTGACAAACTTTATATTGCTTCTCATTTCAGCATATCTTCTAGTTCATTTCAAGTTCACCTGCCGCTTTTTCGTCGATCACCCTTAGTGGGTGATTGGTCATCCACGTGGATGACCAAACTATGATCACCATAGTATGGATATCCTCACCATCATTATCAACATGAGGACACTCCTCGTACCCGATCCGTGGGTTTTCCGTAGTATGTGAATGGTAATCATCATTAGCAAGCGGCGATCATATCAAAGAGGCAGTTGTTGGCACGACATGTACACCACGGTTTTACTCCAAACCATTGTTGTGAGTCTATGCCATTGTATCGAAATAATTATTATAATGCACATGCGCAAACGGTGTTTGGCTGATCCTCTGTTGTAGGTGTGTTCCATGGTGTAGAATTCTGAATAGTAATCAACATGTGGAAGTGCTTCTTGGCTGATGTTTCATTGTAGGTACCTGACCAAATATGCAAATTACAATCTTCAACACACGGTGATCATCTCAAAGAAATAGCTCATGCTGTCACATTATGTACGCGCATATGCTTGGGCAATCTCCTATTGTGGGCATGTTCCACTGTGGCGCCCACGCCCTGGGTGTGCGTCAATGCAAAGAAATAATCAACAGTGGCACCACACAGTTTCAAAAAACCAAGGCCCAGGATTATGTCATGCGTAGAATGAGACAGAACTGAGTACTCCGCCTTAAAGATTTGACCGCCCAAGTGACACTCTTACGTGCGTTCTGGGTTTACACCTCAAAAGGATTTGGGGCATCCAAGAGGGGTGGAGGAATAAGACGACGTGCGGCTAGCTAGATGAATCAAAATCGGCGCTCAGCTGATCCATGCCGTCGCGACTCACTCTACTTGGCTTATTAATAAACGCCTTTTCTTGGCGTAACAGAGTGGTGGAGTGTGCTGGGTACGACACTACGTACCACGGAGCCGCAACTTCTCGAACTTCGCCGGAGCCGCCGTCTTGCCGGTCTCTCGCCAACGACGTTCATCATGTCTCAGGACGGAAGTGGACAAACGCCAGCGCCAGGTGTACTAGCTCAAAGGTCAACTCCAGTTCGACCGTTGCAGCACTACATGGAACCACGTTCGTTCGCGGGAAAAGCGGGCGAAGATGTCGACGAGTGGCTGACACACTACGCACGTAAGAGTGTCACATTATGAACACGCGGAACGCTTCATGGCCCATCCTTTCGTTTTGTCTTTTAACCAGAAATATGTACTTCAGCAGCTAACCAGGGTTTGTATAGCAACCAGGTAGCCACTAAAACAAATGAAACAAAAGCGAACACGGCACAATTACCAGCTCGGAATGGGCACCTGTAGGGTGAAGCGGGTTTTAAGAAACAGCATGAATTGGAGTTTGCGCAATTGAGATTTCTTGTGTTGCTAAATATAAGTAACGTCAAGCTTAGGTGGACTACGCAACAAAATATTCTGTCACCAAATCGTATCCTGCGAGTTTCATTAGTGATATTTTTGAACAGTACACGCATAAAAGCGAAAAAAAAAACAATAAATATCGAATCGAACATAGACTATTTTTACGTTTCCAAAACGCCATGGAGGATATTGATTGTGTGCAAGTCCGTTGCCAAAGAAATCATATTTGATGCATTTAGACATACAAGTAGATTTCAGCACAACTAAGTGGCTTGAAAAATTAGAAGCAGCTACTTTGAATTAGAAACAACAGTAATGAAACGAGTGAGCAGCGTATCCACAGGTAAAAGTCCATCCTTTTTTTGTTTGTTCAGAGAGATAAGCTTTACACTAAAACTGCGCCTATTGTACTAATTGTTTTATAGACAGACGCGAAATATTACCCTCAAAATTAGTATAGAATCTGCCCTAATGAGAGCACACCTATCATAGCCTGAAAATTATTGAGCAGAGCCTACCTGGCACGTGTGGTCTCTAAAGAAATGGTGATCTTCTGCAATGTTCCCAGCTTTCTTGCAGCATAATTATGTTTACCAGGCCCCACCTCCGTCGTTCTCTCTCCGTCGAGGCTCCAGTACGGGCTGTACCTTATATATTCGACAACATCTAATAGATGATTCTCGATTCGGATGCGAATCAGGAAGCTGGGAATATTCTATTTGTATTTAACATATATATTCGTGCACCGCTAGTTTTGCAATCTATAAGGTGTTGTGCCTCAGTCATTTGTGTTGACTCGACTCTCCTAAATAACTTGCAAAAGAGAAGCTTTGTAAACACCAGAGTTGGCTACGCATTTCGTGTGACGCAGATTCGTTGACTTGTTTCCTGCTAATTTTCCAGTAACCTACAATGAATACGGCGCCTTCGTCAGATGATTCGTTTCCCACAATTTTCTATACATTAGTGAAGGGTTGAGAAGTAGAAACTTCACTTTGGCAAGGATTGGCCACAAGAGCAATCAACATTCGTGTGGTCATCCCCATGCCCTTTCTTCTGGTTATCCCAGGTTATCCAGATTACCAAGATTGGAGGCTCAAGCTTCTCAAATTTAATACCGCTTCTTTCCTCTACTATGGGTTGGCAAGCGTCGTTAGAGCAATGGATACTTCCTCAAAATACCTAGCGCATGGGGAGAGGAGACTCTCAGATGTTGTTTGCTTAACCTCTATTGAACTTGGCGACAACACGAAAGGCCAACCAGCTTGCTCTGTCAGTGGTTGAAACAATCCAGTATGTTTGGTAGTGGTGTACCTGGTCAATCGGTTCATTAATATTTCCCACGAGACTATTTGTGATTGGCAAACTATAGACAGAAGTAAATGTTTTCATGTACAAACAGCCGCTTTTATTACTCCTTGTCGACATAAAGTGTTTTAATCGAACTTTTAGTTCCAAATCATGAAACATAGCAAGCAAAAGAACAATTGAGTTATTGCTTTGCAAAATATAAATTATTTATTGCTGTATGCAGCATTAGCGCAATGCTCGGTGCATGGAAGCCAGTAATGCATGCGAAAAAGCACATGTTCTGTTGTTTTCTCCTCGGTTGAAGCAAAGCGTTGGTGCAAGATTAAATCATGGTTGATAATGTTTTATTGCACAAGGGAATGCAGGTGCAAGTATAGTGAATTATTAAGCAATACCCAACACATTAGCGTGGCGTACATTAAATTCGAATAATATCGGCATCTCCACTCGACTCGCAAGACAAATGTGAAAGCGCATGCGAGCTCTGAGAAAGAGTTAGGCGTTCTGAATGGGTAAAGCGTTTGTACAAGAATAATTTCATTCACCAGTTGAATGCAGAGTTCAGTGTATCATAAGAGAATCGCTACTTTCAGGAAGAATGAGCTTGATTGGTGCATGCTTCAGCGAAAGAGCAGTGCATTCGTTCAATTCAGCAGCAGTAGCAGGAATATACAAAGAAGTCGCTTCTTCCTCTGTATTAAGTAGAACGCTGAGATATTTGTTTGTTTCCAACTTTATCAATTAATGCAATGAGTTCGACCAGAAAAAATTATTATACAATATGCAAAGGTACGTTACCTCTTTGAATACACTCTGACGAGTTGCAGACTAGAAACATATCTGGAAATACAAGAAATTGGTATAGTGCAGGTGCAAGCGACAAAATTGACTCACCGCAGTGCCTTTCGCGAGCAGCGTACTCCCACAGCAAAAATGACATTGCGGATTTTGTTATCGATCTCAAAGCCTGTATTATTATTATGCTGAAATGCAAGAACTGCTGAGCATGAAAATTGTCACCTATACGCCAACGTTTTTCTTTTTTTTTTCTGTACAAAGATTTGTGTTGCTCCGAAAGCTCAAATCATGTCTATCTCCTTGTTTGCGCGTGGTAGTTGCTGCAATGATACTGAAAACTTGTTTGAATCTCCTTCTTGCAAAATAAATTCAGTAAGAGAGTACCGATCCTCCAGACAATGGAGGCGATTCGCAATAAAGGCAATTATTCTGCATCTCTTGCGCAACTAATTTTCAATGACAAAGGTGACATTAGACGGTGCACGGATTGTATGTCATATCAGAAAAGAAAGACTTTATTACCGCGTTTTTACATATACGCATATATTCACACGTGTGTGCAACAGACATTTCGCCCATAACTATTATCTTCATAGCGCACGGGTTTTCGGTATGATTGCGTATAGAGCACGACGGGAATGACATTGTTTTCCTGCAGCTACAGCAAAGCTTCATTTCAGTGTTAACGAATTTATGTGGTTGAAATTCCTCTCGCGAAAATACATTGTCCTTAATCGTGAATGATTTTGCGGTTAGCGCTGAACATACTGTATTCCTGTCTTGCTTGAAACTAACAACATGCTTTATTCACAAGGAAGGCTGATGCACAGCTTCGTAAACTTACCACTGTCTGTATCATATGCAGTTGCTAAAGCAGGGAACCAAATCCACGCACTTATTAGGATTGCCTTGAAAATTCATTGCTTAGATGGTAAAATACTGCGTGGTTTGAAGGCTGCAAAAGACTGAAAATTTAGATATATTGTTTAACAAAAAGCCCCTACTATCAAATGTTATGCCAAACCTATTAAGAAGGGACTGTTATCGCTAACGCTTCACGCAGTAAAGTCCGCCACTCGTAAATGGCATGTCAACCACAGTCGATGCGAAAAAAGGCAAGATCGACATACAGCCTCCCACACTTTTAACTATATCGGGCGAGAACCCTGTTACACGGTCATGCGTAGTCCTGAATAGAACATCGCATTAGACGACTCTTGCACAAGAGAGGGCTTAGTGCGCGTAAAAGTACTGCTACCGGTCTCGCAGATTATCACCGCCCAAAGGCATTAAAATGACACCTGATGGACACTCGCGCGATATTAATAAAAATGCGGGACGGTGTACATGGTATATGCACACCTGCCAACCTGGGGATTGAGAGGAAGAAGAAGGACGGGTTGAGGGGGAGACCCCAGCAAGAAAAGAAATTCCTTTTTTACTGGGAGACAGCACTGTCAGAAACAGCTCCGAGTAATTGCTTAGTACCGGTATTAGCGCTCGTACTTTGCCCGGAAACGAGGCGTATGCGTGTGTAATTAACGAACACGTACAATGGCCCGTGACATTGGCCCCTTTCTACTCTTGATGTGTTACATCGGTATACTGGGAAGGAGAGCGGCATAGGTGACTTTAGAAAACAGGCCATTATGCAACGCATGTTAGACTTTTGACTCACGCGCAATCCTCCACGCATGTATCAATCTAAGGCGTAGTGAGTGAGGCCTACACTGCATACGCACTAATGGCTTCGATTAAAATGTGACTTAGGCTATGTACCTAGCGCGTAATGAGATAACGAATATTTTTCGCGTTGGAGGTTGGTGCAGTTATTCCGGAGATTTCTGGTCATGTCTGTATATTCGAAAAATTGGTTGGAACTTGGAAGTCTCGTGGACAAATCGGTAGAGTTGGCAGGTCTGTATATGTATTTTTATGTGCTTAAGGTAAAGCATTATATTGATGCAATGTTGCACAATTGCATTGTGTTTTTGCATTACTTTCAATAATTTATTCGTTTCATTGTCACACATTACATTTTCCCTGCACCCTCTATTTATTTCATTCTTGTCAATCATTTTCGTTGCCTTTGTTACTCGCAAGTTCATCGACCTTGTCTTCTGAGGCGTCAAATTTGATTGACAGGCTCTTGGTTTTTGACAAGGAACCGAGGTGGGCCGATGTTGGAGATAATAGAGTGTTTATTGTAATGTGGTTACTCTACGACTATACTGGCGCAATTAGGCCCCTGCCGTTTATTTAACCTACTGTACGACTTATCATCGGGTCCTCTTTTGTGGACGCTTACATTTTATTTTTTTACTTGTCTGCGTTATTTCTGCGTAACAAAAAAATGACCCATTTGTTAAACGATTACACACACGTAGCCAGATCCCATATACCATAAAATAGCATAAAGTCAGCAAGGAAGGCCTTGTCTTAAAAGTGTATGTAATAATAGATGTAACAATGTGCTACCTGCATTTGTAAATGGGATGTTGACATACGCTGTTAATCACGGACATAGTTAATCACGGACAGGTATGGACCTACGCAACCAGCCTGTTTTCCCAAGTGCTGCGCTTATCTATATACCCAAAGAAATGCCTCAGCATGCGTCGAGAATGTTACCATCGGCATCAAAACACACCTTGTTTTCCTATCGTGTAGCGGATTGTCATGTCGACGCAGCAGTTCAATGGCGGTGTTTTCCCTTATAACACCAGTTACTCCTGTCAGTTTCAACACCTTTTTTTTTCTCCCACAGCTGCATTCATTCTTCGCTATGCAAGGTGTGTTTATATTCTGTTTTTCCTGACTACACGGCAATTAGTAAACGTAATTACACATCCGTACACTGCCGTGATTGTCCTAGCGCGAACATCCAACCATTCATTCAGGGAAATAATCAACGCAAAAGCGTTACTCTCCATATTTTACACTTGTTATTAAACTTTCAGTGAAGTCTAACGTCATCTCTCATCGGATTTTGGTTTTTCCCACATAGAGTAAGAATCCGGTTGAAGGTATAAGAAAGCTTGAATCCCTTAGAAATGAGAGATTGTGCACAATATTTTTCGAAACCAGCAGTGTATCAGTATGAAACTGGGTTGCTTATTTCGCATGGCAGAAGAATTGCGGGAATTGAGCCTTCGTCTTGTAGTTATTTATTCTTTCGTTGTTGCACAGATCTACCTTACTCATGCCGCTATGCAATATAATAAGAGAAACGGTATGTATCTTAGTCGACGTTACGCTGTCATCTCAGTCGTCTGTTTCACATGTCCCTGGTTTTAGTTTGCGCAGATCAAATTTGTCCTTGAGTTCATACTAGCCTTTAAAGGGCGCTACAAAAAAACGCGGCGAAAAAGATGTTTTAAATAGCAAATAAAAAAGCATTTGATTTTCAATTCTAACATAAAGCTTGAACTAAGACGGAGATGCGGACAAGTGCACAGTAGAAAGAGTGTCACAACCAGTGAAGGCGTCATTTTTTTTTCATGCGGGAAGTAGTACTCGTGTAGCGATATACCAACAGAGAGTTTGTATACCACGAAAAGAGGCACAAAATGTACTTATGTTCCTAGGAGCAGAAAACTTGCACCTTCTGCTTAAATTGTGTCGCAGGCAATATATTGAGCAACACTTGACTGGGCACCACTACTTGCGGTATAAGCATTTCGCCTCATATTATTGATGAAAAAAGAATGTTGGCAAGTAGGTGTTAGACAGAGCGAAAATAATTGTATTTCAACTAAAACCTGCTGGGCCACGAGGCCCGGAGTGGGGCCTTAGTTTCTTTGTAATTGATAAATGATATTTTTCTCGCCCTCTCAAACCTACAAGACAGACAGAATTGCTTGTATCTAGGTTATTATCTGTAAAGAAAATAATTCTAGGCGCCCAAGGTGCATAAATGAAGAGAAAGATACGTACTTACAAACGCAGTGCTCCAATTCCTTACGTTATTTATTTTTGAAGTGGTCTTTGCGTTTTTATCTCAAGCATGAGTCTTCATCCTGGCAGATTGCGTACTTGTCCGTATGATGTCGAACAATCTAGAACTTCTCTTGCGTTAACTCTGAACTGTTTTCTGCCCATTTATTGGTTTGAAGATAGTTTATAAGCAAGTTCAGAGCAAGGCGTTTAACATTTGACTTCTCTGTGCAACACGAACCACAACCTTTGCTGGCATTTCGGGTACCGGGATAGCAGAATATAGAAGTTATAAACTGTACAAATAAAAATTGTGATTCATTGTCGTTCATTAAATATGCAGAGATCAATGCTTCGGCGCAGTTAAAAAACTCTTTCTTTATGCATGAACGAAAAACTTTGCATAAATTCGACATCTTGACTTTCTGGTAACCAAATTCAAACTAAAGAAAATTATTTTGACGATGTCGTGCTCGGCACGGCATCCAACGACATGAGTAATTATCATACCAAGCATATACCCACGGGCTACTTATCTTCAAATTCCGAAGGGAGCGTCAGTGTCGAAAGCGTGAAGTCAAAACTGTTGAAAACCATAGTTGGAATGTTCACGCCAGGCATGGGCAGCAAAAGAAAAGCGGCGGCTACAACCTTTCAGAAACCAGACGAGTCGCACTTTAGTGGTAAAAAGACAATATTTCTTGCGAGATGCCACTCCACGTTTGACATTTCGCATGATTTGCAATTCTCAGCAGACCATTTTGCAGCAACGTATACAAGGTAGACAAGAGTAAGGTGATGTAGAACACGAATAAAAACGTTTTTTTTTTAAACAGCAACCCACACGTAGTCGGCGCCTTCTAGTTCATCAACTTCTGCACGGCGTCATCCTCATCTTCATTGCTGGGCACATACGTGTGGCACTGTGAATATTGAATTACTCCAGTCCCATTGTATTTTGCACCTTTCTCGCATTCACAAGCATTCGAGATGGCTTGGTTTCCTTTGCGCCTTGGTAAAACACCTTAACACACAACTCGTCATCATTCCATTCGTAATCATGTCCTAATAAGCATCATGCCCTCAAGTGCTCTAACTTCACGGCCATAAACCAAGTTAAATTGTTTCAGTTCCGCTCACTTTCAAGACGGCGTGCAGAAGCGCGACCATAAACACAACGCCCCTTGTATTTTCTCACTACTGCAGAAGCACCATGCATTTCGTATAGGGCCTCAATGAAAATTAGCACTCTTTTGGTAACTGTTGCTCATTGGAGAGTGCCTGCTTGAGCTTATCAGGTGAGATAATCCGAAGCAAGAATGTGCCATCTATTTCTGTCAGTGGACATTACAAATGACCTAAAAGATCGTGTTGATTTGTTCGAATGGAGTTAATTACCGGCTCCTGAAAAAAGATACAGTAGCCAACTGTTTTGACCAGTGGTGCAATTGCGGCGCGGTTATACAGGCATGTTAAAACACTACGTTTCGTGACCACGACTCGTCTCGGTCAGTACTGCTCTAACTTAATTCTTTAAATGTGAGGTTTTATCTCAAGTGATCCTGGACAGGCGTGTGCAAGTTGTGCTGCTAAGTATTAAGCTTTACCCAGAACCAGGGTGTCGGAACGAAATGTGTTTCGTTCCGGTTTTCGTTTCATTCCACAGAAAAAAGTTCCGTTCCGTTTTCGTTCCGGAACAAAAAAAAAAACGTTCCGTAACGGTTCATAACGTTTTTTTTAATAAGGAAAAACGAACAAAATACTTAATATTAAAAGTATCCTTTAAAAACAGCAAAAAAATACTGAACTAATACATAAAAATGCAATAATAATTGTTGGCGTTTTACGTCCCAAAGCCACGATGTGACTATGAGGGAAGTCGCGAAAAGTTTCGAAGCAAGGACACAACAAAAACTTGGTATTTATTTTTCCTCAAGCTTAAATCCCGAATTTTCGGCAAGGGGGGGGGGGGGGGGCACACGATTTCAGAAGCAGCATGTAATCAAGTGTACTCGCTGATAAGCGAGACCGCTGCTCTGACAAAACGAACTTGAGTGCCGAAAATGCCCTCTCAACGCTGACTTGTGTGGCTGGCACACCAAGGGCCACTTGCGCTAACATGTACAGCTCCGGTTGCCGCTCTTCGCGCTCGTCCCAAAATTTAACACATTCGTGCTTCTTGGAAGGCGTGGCCCCTTGTCCAGCATTTCCAGTAAGAGGGCGATGTCCGTTGATCCTGGCTCATTTGTCAAATGCGATTGGGCGCCAGTCTCAGCTTCCTTCGTTTTCAGAAACGCCTCAACGGCATCTTCTGGTTCCTCTGAAGTTGGCGAAGCGGTGCTCTCTGGAATGCAGCTGCTACACTGGTTCTGCTGAAGGCCTGTAATACGCTTCCAGGTTTTGCACAGATGCATTCTCGCTCGATATTTTTGATCAGGCGTCAGAAGAAAGCGATAGCGGTGGTCCATGTACAGTGCAGCACTAAAGATATCCGTACTGCAGAGATTTCCCTCTCGTTTCGTCATTGACTGAACGAGGGCCTGTGCCAGTGGCGATGATATCGTTGCTGTCTTCATGGAACACGTCAACCATGCATCGTAGAAATCTCCGATTGTCAATTGTTCGGCCTGAAGCATTTTCGTGGATTCTTGTGCCGGCTGAAGGGATTCTATGAGCATTTCTACTTTTGCCCATATGCTCTCAGTCCAACTGGCGGTCTCGTTGTGGGGGAGAAAGTCTTCAGCAAAGTCCTTCAATTTGACCAACCTGGTCAACATGACCAACGTCGACATCCAACGTGTCGGGCAATCAATAATAGGCTTCTTTAGCCCTAGCTTCTCAAACCCATTGCACTTTGTGCGCGGAGTTTCTTCGCAAGTGCACGACAATGTGCAACAAGAGTGTTGGAACCCGAGTCCTTCAAAGCGTCACTAACAGCCAGTTGCAGAGTGTGTGCAGCACACCTGACGCCTAACTTGAACTCTGCCCCATCAAGACCAAGGCTCTCCGCATCTTCTGCATTGTCTAGCAAAGAGCCGCAATGTTCAAATTCCGGGTAGCCACTATCGGCTTCCTCGTCTGAACTAGAAGCGTCGGTTTCATGGTCCGTTTCACCGAGAAGACGAGCAGCCTTGAGCATATTTGCACCGTTGTCAGTTGTGACACTGTACACTTGGGCGACACTGAGGTCGTAGCGTGACAGAGTCATTTTCACCTGTGATGTGAGATGCACTGCAGTGTGTCTATCGAAAAGCTCCTTCATGGTCAGCGGTTGAAGAATTAGCTTTCCATTTTCGGCATACTGTACATTGATGCCAAGCAGAGCCCTGTCAAGTCGCGACGCGCAGTCGATTTTTTAAGAAAACATCCGTTTTCTCAGCGTCTGCGAAATTTCTTCTCTCTTGCATTTGGCTTATTTGTTCCTGGACCTTGTCCTTAACAGTCTCTGCAGTGATGGCTCGCTTAGCACTGAGCGCTTTTAGGACAGGATCAATTATTTTGCGAAAGGCGGAGTCATATATTAGCCGAAATGGCCGACCATTTCTCGTGACTAGCTCAACGCAACTATTCATAATGCTGTCTTCTGTTATTTCCAGCAAAACACACTTCGACGATGTGGGTTGAAACATGGTCTGTATATCCACTTGCGTGAGCTTTGCCGCCGGACAGCCCTCACCTCGTCCGACACAACACGCTTTGTAGAGCTGACTTTGTCGGCCAGAATGCTGTGGTACACTTCCTTGTGGCGCCGCTGCAAATGCCGCTCCAGGTTTCCACCGTGGTCGCCCGACACAACGTGCTGGCAGTTCTCAATCTGACATATCGATTTGTTTGAGACACTGTCATACTTGAAATGCCGTCGAGCGCGGTTTGTTCATTCGCGTCCCATCGGAACTAGCTGTAAGCCTCGGTGAGGAAACGTTGCACCAGCAGAAAACGAAACCATAGGCGCTGTGCAAAGAGCCGACGACGCCGCCTGTCGCCACGGCTTGGAAGCGTAAGTTGGCTCGGGCGACTCGCAGTGTTGCTGTGAGCGTCTAGGCGACTACTGTAGTTTGTGATAGTTGCGTTTTTCTATCGCAGTTTTACGATTATGTAAGCCTTCAGTGGCGTAGCCAAGGGGGGGGTTGGGGGGGTTCAAACCCCCCCCCCGAAATTTTTTGCACCCCCCCCCCCCTTACTAGCCCACCCTTTGCTCTCGTCGCTTCGCGCTGACATATTTCAAGAAACCGGTGCTACTTTCACACTTTCATTCCTAGGCGCTTCCGTTTGGGTTGGTAATTTACAGGGAATCATGTCTGCATATGGAAAAAAACTGTCACGGTGTTTGTCAAGGCCTTGACACTCTGTGAGGTTTTGGGCGCGAATGTGGCGGCCGCATTCCGAAACAACAAATGCGCAACAAATGAAGCAACAAATGCGGCAGCCGCATTTTAGATGAAGGCGAAAATGCTCGAGGCCCGTTTACTTAGATTTAGGTGCACGTTAAAGTGCTCAGGTGGTCGAAATTTCCGGTATACATTTCCGCCGCTTCCCTTCAGGTGCCGGTTAGGACGCGTTCGCGTAGGAACTTGGTCTCGAAGCTGGTGGAAGCGGCAAAATCTTGCAAAAATCCGCCCGCCTAGGCGGCAAACAGGCAGAAAAACAGGCGGCGAGCCCAATTGGTCTCGGACCGATTTTTTCGCCATGGCGAAGCGGAAACGTGGCGGAAAGTCGTTCTGCTCAACCGGAAGCTACACTAGCATGTAAACTTCCGGTCGTAACATTGAACATGGCACCAAAAGTGTAGGCTGCAATGCTGATCGACGCGATCAAGAACCACCCCTTGCTCTACGACAAGAGAAGTACTAAAACGTACTGTCAGCAATACTCGCGATAGTATTCAACTTCGCGCGACCGGAGGCGCGGCAACGAAGCCAACGGAGTCGCGTGATCCAACTTCTCGCGCTTTTGCAAAGCCAGGCGAACCCACCACCGCCGTTTCCGAGGTTTTCTTGTCTTCCGTTTATTCATTGTCAATTTCTAGAAAACAAGTAGGTAGAAGTATAAAAGCCATTTCTTCTTCCACTTTCATGACAGATGCCTCGTTGGCGCTCCATAATTCTCCTCGCACGTGCACGGTATGTTGCAGAAGTCGCGGGGTGCTTTTCTCGTCGCGACGATAGACTGGGAGCGTAGGTCTCACGTATAGGACGCGCAGGCTTCGGCGAGCCTCAACACAAAGGGCCAGCCCGGGTTTTAGCTTTGGTGTTCCCGTTGCCACTTTCGTGTCCTGGAGGCGCCGAAAATAATACTAAATGATGAAATGTTATTACAACTTGTAAATAAAAGCTATTAAAGAAATATAATCACGTCTAGGCAGCAACCTGTGACACAGCGCTACCGCGCCCGTGTGAGGAGAATTACAGAACGCCAACGAGGAATTTACCGAAGGTTGCAGATGACACGCGAAATTGCGCAAGATGATCACTTTTGATGACGGGTGGGTCAGTGAATGAACATACCGCTCCAAATAATGCAATAATGAGCGCCACCACGCCGACAAACGTACGCAGACTAGATGGATGTGGACGAAAGCGGCAGCGGCGGCCGCGGTGGTAGCAAAACAAATGTGAACTTGGACATGCGCGGAAAAGATTTTCCGGCCGCTTTGGCCTTTCCGGCCGCTTTGGCCTCTCCACCCGCTTGCCGCTTCCCAAGTGTGAACGTAGCCATAGTCTGCAGCGCAAAACGTCTCTCGTTTGCGATTGCGCCCCTACGGAAGGCTGGTAGTTACTGTTGTGTTGCTGAATCTCAAACCAGCAATTACGAAAGGCTGGTAGTTGCTGTTGTGTTGTGGAATCCCAAACCAGCAATGTACACACCAAAGGGTTGATGCCAGCAGTGAAATTCCACCGACTCGCAACAGAATGCACGAAACAGACAGCCGACAAGCATGGATTACATGTGCGCAGTACAGCGTAAGTAAACTCTTGTTGCAGGCGCTGACAGTTCTCGTCGGAGTTCACGCGTCCTGAGAAATGATTATGTGCACTATGCACTGAACAAGACCGGAGTTCATTCCTGCATCACTAGTACACCAATCAGTCGAGATTCTGTGAGGTAGTACAAGGCCGCTTCCTGTTTGCACCGGCCTAAGTGAAGCAGAAATGACTCGCACGCACTACTTAAAATGCGTACACATGCCATAACTATGCAGTGCGGTGAAATATTCTGTACAATTCTGAATCTGTCGACGTAAATGCAAATGACGGCTGCACGCTCGCACACAGCGGAAGACACAGCGGCCCATGCACTTGCCGCAGGAAATGCAAGGCGACGAAAGCTTCGTAAAAAAAGCATTACTCGTTTTTGCGCGTATTTCAGTTTTCTAGCGCAAAGACGCAGCGAACAAGCTATTGCTATGGGAGTAGGTATATAGCCTGCATGGTCACACGTGCATTTTCACGTGTATAGCCGTCCTTGACTTGTGAAACGCACTTCGCCCCGACGAGGACGACGCCATCTACGCTTAACGGAGATTAACAATTAATGATGTCTTCTCCGATCGGGCGGGTCGTCTCAATGATGCGTTTTCGAAGACTGGTCCATTCAGTGGCGCGATGAGAGACGGTTGCTCCAAACGCCACTGTACCTGTCGTACTTACTGTATTTTACTGAGCTTACATTACTTTTTACTTAATTTCTTCACAAGCACACACTAGAGCACTGCACGGGCCGATTTTTTCAGCCCGGGCCCGGCCCGGGCCCGTTATTACGTTGGGTGGCCCGCCCGAGCCCGATCAAAACATTTATGGCGAGACCCGGCCCGGCCCGGGCCCGCAAATA
>NC_051164.1:1799438-1833140 GCF_013339745.2 Dermacentor silvarum | reverse complement strand
AATGCTTCGATTGCGGCGTCTCCCACTTGAACTCGACGTCGGCCTTCGTGAGGTATGTCAGTGGCTCGGCGATCCGTGAAAAATCCTTGACGAAGCGCCTGTAATAGGCGCACAGTCCAAGAAATCTACGCACTGCCTTCTTGTCAGCGGGCGGAGGAAAGTTGGAGATGGCCGCAGTTTTCTGAGGGTCGGGGCGCACTCCAGACTTGTTGATGACGTGGCCCAAAAACAAGAGCTCCTCATATGCGAAGCGGCACTTTTCGGGCTTTAACGTGAGTCCGGAGGTTTTGATTGCTTGAAGAACTGTTTCAAGGCGCCGCAGGTGTTCTTCGAAGCTTGAGGCAAACACAACGACGTCGTCCAAATAGACGAGGCAAGTCTTCCACTTCAAGCCTGCCAGTACTGTATCCATGACGCGTTGGAAAGTCGCAGGTGCCGAGCAAAGACCAAACGGCATGACCTTGAACTCGAACAGTCCGTCTGGTGTTATAAAGGCAGTCTTCTCCCGGTCCCTCTCGTTGACTTCGATTTGCCAGTAGCCGGTTTTGAGGTCCATCGACGAAAAATACTTTGCGTTGTAGAGTCGATCCAAGGCGTCGTCAATCCGTGGGAGGGGGTATACGTCCTTCTTCGTGATCTTGTTGAGCCGACGATAATCGACGCAGAAACGTAGGGTTCCATCCTTCTTCTTCACTAAAACCACGGGGGACGCCCACGGACTCTTGGACGGCTGGATGATGTCGTCGCGTAGCATTTCGTCGACTTGTTGCCTTATGGCCTCGCGTTCGCGCGCCGAAACTCGGTACGGGCTCTGACGGAGTGGGCGGACATATTCGTCGGTTATAATCCGGTGCTTGGCGACAGGGGTTTGTCGAACTTTTGACGACGACGAGAAGCAGTCCTTGTATTGCAGGAGCAGAGCTTTTAGCTGTTCTTTCTTATGATTGGGAAGGTTCTGATTGACGTCGAAAGTTGGTTCAGGTACTACAGTCGTCGTTGAAGGTGCACTGGAATCCGTGAAGGCGAAAGCACTGCTGGCTTGTACTATTTCGTCGATGTAGGCGAGCGTGGTGCCTTTGTTAATGTGCTTATATTCGTGGCTGAAGTTCGTGAGCATCACTCTTGCTTTCCCTTCGCGTAGTTCACCTATGCCTCTAGCGACGCAAATTTCACGGTCGAGCCGTAAGTGATGATCGCCCTCGATGACGCCCTCCATGTCTGCAGACACTTCGGTACCGACGGAAATCATTACGCTTGAGCGAGGCGGAACGGTAACTTGTTCTTCAAGCACATTCAAGGCATGGTAACTGATGCTTGTATCCGGCGGTATCGCTTTGTGTGTTGAAAGCGTTATCGACTTGGACCTTAAGTCAATGACTGCACCATGTTGGTTTAGAAAGTCCATGCCTAGGATGACGTCCCTGGAGCAGTGCGGCAGGATTACGAAGCTCGCCGGGTAAGTGCGGTTGTTTACCGTGACTCGCGCTGTGCAAATTCCAGCCGGCGTTATTAGGTGACCTCCCGCTGTCCGTATATCGGGTCCTTGCCAGGCCGTCTTCACCTTCTTTAACTTGGCGGCGAACGTGCCACTGAAAACTGAATAGTCGGCGCCAGTGTCGACGAGAGCGGTGACGTTATGACCATCGATGAGCACGTCTAGATCGGTAGACCGGCGTCTGGCGTTGCGGTTAATTCGTGGCGTCGGATCACGGCTGCGTCGGCTTGCTCTGCTGCTGCTACGTCGCGTCGGAAGGTCTTCGTTCGGCGGCAATGTGTTGTCAAGGCTGTTGCTAGGCGGCGTGCTGATATCTCGTCGTGATGATTCGCGAATCGTCGTCGTCGGCGGCGGCGGAGGATCTTCGGCATTGCGTCGTACAGCAACCGCACCTCCATCGGTTGCTGCTTTTAGTTTCCCGGGTATGGGCTGGGAGATCGGCCCCGAGTTGGGCCGGCATACAGGCGGCGATGCGGCGAGATGTAGCGGCCTGGTGACGGCGAGCGTGAGGGTCGTTGTGGTTGCCACTGGGCTCCGGCAAGGTAGTCGGCGATGTCACGTGGTCGCTCGCCAAGCTGTGGACCTGGCGCGTTGACGGCGAACCCTCGTAGGCCCATCTCGCGGTATGGGCATCGGCGGTAGACATGGCCGTCTTCCCCGCAGGGATAGCAGAGCGGGCGGTGGTCGGGGGCGCGCCAAATGTCCGTCTTCCGCTGGTAGCTGCGCTGGGCGACGGGCGGGCGTGCTGGCGGCGGCGGCGGTGGACGACGGAACTGCGGCGTTACGGGACCCTGGCGCGAGCGCGGAGGGGGGCCTTCACGACGGGCGACGGCGGCGTAGGTCATCGCTTGCGGCTGTGGTTGAGGCGATGCCGCAACTTCTGGCACTTCCAGTGATCGCTGAACCTCTTCTTTAACTATGTCAGCGATCGAAGTCACCTGAGGATGCGATCTTGGGAATAATTTCTGTAGTTCTTCCCGTACAACCGCTCTGATCGTCTCGTGCAGGTCGTCGGCGCCTAGAGCTTGAGCTTCGGCGTAGTTTGTCAGTGCACGGCGGTTGTATTGCCTGGCTCGCATTTCAAGCGTCTTCTCGATCGTTGTGGCCTCCGAAACAAATTCTGCCACAGTCTTGGGCAGGTTGCGCATCAATCCAGTGAATAGATGCTCTTTGACGCCCCGCATCAAGAACCGAACTTTCTTTTCCTCGGACATATCGGGGTCGGCGTGGCGGAAGAGGCGAGTCATCTCCTCCGTGAAGATTGCGATGTTCTCGTTCGGCAATTGCACTCTGGTTTCTAATAAAACTTCGGCCCTTTCTTTTCGCACGACATTCGTGAAAGTCCTCATGAAGTTTTCACGAAATAGGTCCCACGTCACCAGGGTGGTCTCTCTGTTCTCAAACCAGGTCCGAGCAGCATCATGCAATGAAAAATAAACATGGCGCAGCTTGTCGTCGTCGCTCCATTTGTTGAACGTCGCGGTCCTCTCGTATGTCTCCAGCCAGGTTTCAGGGTCTTCAGCGAATGAGCCACGAAAAGTCGGTGGCTCCCGAGGTTGCTGCAGCAGGATGGGGGACGCTGGTGCTGCCATTTTGGTGGTTGACTTGGCCTTGATTGCAGTGGTCTTTTCGGGAAGAAGTCCGAACTCTGGCACAAGTCCTTGCTGCCTACGGCTAGCTCGCTGGTCCTTGGCGACGTTGGTCTCGTTCTCCGGTTTCGGGCTTGGGTCGCGGCTTTGCGGGGGCGTTCGCTGCATGAACGCACTAGCACCTCCGCCAGATGTCACGTAGTAGTGACGGTAGAGAAAACAGTTGTAAAACTGTGTACGACGAAACTGGTTGTTTATTGGGCGAACCTGTGCCCACAAAAGCAAGGTACACTCAAAGCACAACGATAGCGGCGAACACAGTCGGCGATCGTCGAAAATCTGATCAGCGGCGAAGCGCGTCGGCTTTTATACCTGAGTCATCGAAGGTTCCACATTAATCCCTGATGCCCGCGTGTCTTCCAGAAAGTTCTAGACAATTCGCGTCGGTCATACAATCAGATAACATAAGCGTCGGTGAAAACAGGCAAGGGAAAGAAGCATCGATAACGTTCTAGAAACTTCCGATACAGGCGCGTCCTGCGCCGAGCGATAACGTTTAACATTTGTTAGCCGGTGGAAAGCGGCCACCGGTGAAAGATAAACATGTGTACGTGTCAATATGCTACCTGAAGGCATCAATGTCTGCTGGATTCGAGCCCTCGGTATGTAATGAAGGAGAAGAAAGGGAACCGAGGGGCCCGATTACTATTAATATAGTCATAAGAAGCCAACAAACAATGACACAAAGGAGAACATAGGAGAAATCACTTGTACTTACTAATTGAACGAAAGAAATCATACATTAATGGAAATGAAAATGAATGAAACAACACACACACACACACACACACATATATATATATATATATATATATATATATATGCTGCCAGGTACTGACCAACCACAGAACACGAAAACATGTTGGGCTGTGCCAAAAAGCGTACAACGGTGCTGTCGTCTAGCAGAAGTGACACAAACCACGATTTCTTTTATTTCAGCTCATTGAACTATGGTGGCATCGGCGTTACAATTGCTTACGAGCTGGCGGATAGCTTCATCAGAGGTAAAATCACTGAATCTTCATTATTGTCATTGCGCTACCAAAACGGTGGAACCTGATAAATGTTCCACAATACTACAGAAGCACAAGCGGTAGTCGTCAATGAGCATAAAAAAAGTTTTTTTTCCCTCGTATATGCAGTATTACTATTTTCATTTTGCTTAATAGCGCGCTAATTTCTCAGTCCACAGCTACGGCAGTAATTCACCATGAACGCGCCGTCCAAATTAAACTTAAACATGGCCCGAGGCTTCGGTGGCAATACCGTGGCCACCCGCATTTACGCTGCTACAACTTCACTCGACACCGTCATCCTGCACGATGCTGCCCGACATCATTGTGGCTCATAGGCTTCCCTCACAAGTGGACAAAATATCCTGCCGCTGCTTCAGGCGTGAGCTTGCTGATAAATTTTCCTAATTAATCCGAATTTACGTGACTTCAACGATTATAAACATACGCGTACGTGCGTTAGCCTGCCCATTTCCTGCCGTTTTCCTTGAATCTGCTACTTGATAAAATGCTTGATATAGATCACATCCTTTACTGTACGTCATCCTAATGCATGCTGTTTTTAAATTGGCTTGCAAGTTTACAATAAAAAAATCGTAATGTTTATATAAAACCTTCAAACCGCTAAAGTATGCCCGTGAGGAATACTGCCGCTCCCCAGGAATTGCGCGACAAATCTGATTTTCTCCTCTGCCTGGGAATGTAACTTGAAACTGAAGTTGAAACTTGGCATTGCGATATTCCCAGAAAACTCGGTAAGTTCAGTTTTTACAGGTCAATGACAAAAAAAATCAGTTTTTCGGTGACCCTGTGGACCGTACACTCTTGCTCACGCGTATACTTGCACCCGTTCAGCCCTGCTTTATTGAGCTATACACAACAGGGGATGGCAGTATTGCTACTTGTGTTATGTTACACTGTATATATATATATATATATATATATATATATATATATATATATATATATATGATGAAATACTTCATAGTTCGCTTATCACAAAATACAGCTTCATTATTGTCTGCAAGTAATTTTTCAGCTGCAATGTATGCGTAAACGTGCAAATCAACCAATTCATTTATCAATCACATTACTTTCGGTTCTTTGTCATAGGTTTCAAAATTTGCGCCCGCGCACCAGGATGTAAATGGTCTATCCCATTGCAACAATCTCAATTCTATCAGAGCAAGGCTCACTGCTTCAATACGCAGTACGGAACGGCCAACAAAAAGCTACTTCCGGTGAGATCTTCACTGTATTCTTGTTGGGTAAACTGCTATCACTTCAAGGATGTGTAGTAGTATTTGTAAATATTTTACTAACAATAAAGATTAATGTTGTATCTTACATTAAAAGAAACGTGTCTTTAGGCGATGGAAGATCCTGCTCACCAGAAATTATGTGCCTATGTTTCGGAAATAACATCCCTTCCTAAAATATATATGAAAAATTATTTGATGCAGTTGTATATACCTTGAGGTATTCAAATTCAGAAATTTGAATACAATGGTTATTTTCACTAGATATATTATAGCAACCATTGTCGCCGTTATTTGTGGTCTTTACTGTAAAGTTGATAATAGGATGCCTCTTATTAAAGTGCTTCTTGAAGCGGTCTGCGCTGGATGCATGAAAGAAGACGAAGAGGGTGGCTAGGGGAGAAGTGGGAGGAAGAAGTGAGATTAAATGGCGGACGACACCCGTCTCACTGAGATTATGTCTTTTATATAGCCGTTCTAGTTAGGAACGCTACATTTTGGCGCAGCGGACAGCTTCTGAAGACCAAACATGCGGGTGACGTTTTTCGTCGACCAGGCGCCATCGGAGTCTGTTGTTTTCACCCGATACCAAGTGCACGCTGAGCCGGCGACGGACCTTCGCGCGAAGTTAGTTCTACCGGGCTGATCAACGTGGTGCTGCAAGAAGCTGCAATCAGCCGCCAAGCCTTGGTGCAAAGAGGATCGGTGACAGTGAACCTACAGCTCCAGACCCTGAGCGAACTCCTTCTGGAACCCATACGCCGTGGCACCCGCAAAGAGGAAACTCCCGCCGAGAAGGTGAGCCTGGGCTTGGCTGTTATAGAACAACTGCAAAGGGAAACAATGCAACAAAGAGAAATAATGAGAACTTTTGTCCAACCGCTTGATCAAGAGAAATCAGCACGATATATTGTAGAGCCGGATGTTTTTGAAGGAGACACGCAAAGTGTGCACTACTGGCTGTGGTTTTTCGAGTACGTCTGTGACAAGAATATGCGGCACTCCGACGACACTAAGATTTTAAATATGCTGCGATATTTGAGCGCTATCGCCAGAAAATGGTATGATGTGCACCTAATGCATCATGAATCAACATGTTAGGAACTGTGGAAAAGCAACTTCTTAGCTGCTTTCCAAGGCAACGCTGTAGAAAGACGGGATGCTGCACTACGGTTCAGAAATACACTTGGCTCTCTGCTTGAGTACTGTATTGAGAACCGTCGCCTATTGTATTCTGCAGAACCAAAGCTAGCGTCTCGTGCAGTTGTAGCTTTGATAACACAAGGGTTGTGTATCGAAATCCGTAGTCATGTCCAGCTCAAAACTCCAAGAACATTTGATGACCTTGTGAACTCTCTACATACCACAGTGTCAACAGTTCTATTGAGAAGACAACCAGGCGGTAGAACAGAACAACTTGATAATCATAACCTGAGTGAACATCCAGAGTCGTTGCCGTCATCCGAGTGTGAAGAAAGCTTCATAAGCAAACACCTGGGAAGCATCGATCATGACTGTCATGATGGTGAAGGACCAGTTACCGTAGTTCAAGACAGACTACTTCCACATAAACTGACTGCCGTGGATCAAAAGCCCCAAAAAAGAGCTACAGTGAGACCGTGTATTTGGTGTCGTAAATCTTACTGTCATCATCATCATCATCGTCATCAGCCTATATTTTATGTCCACTGCAGGACGAAGGCCTCTCCCTGCGATCTCCAATTACCCCTGTTTTGCGCTAGCGTATTCCAACTTGCCCCTGCAAATTTCTTAATTTCATCATCCCATCTCGTTTTCTGCCGACCTCGACTGCGCTTCCCGTCTCTTGGTATCCATTCTGTAACCCTAATGGTCCACCGGTTATCCATCCTACGCATTACATGGCCTGCCCAACTCCATTCCTTCCGCTTAATGTCAACTAGAATATCGGCTATCCCCGTTTGTTTTGTGATCCACACCGCGCTCTTCCTGTCTCTTAACGTTAGTCCTACGATTTTTTGTTCCATCGCTTTTTGTGCAGTACTTAATTTGTTCTCGAGCTTCTTTGTTAACCTCCAAGTTTCTGCCCCAAATGTTAGCACCGGTACAATGCAATGATTGTACACTTTTCTTTTCAATGACAGTGGTAAGCTCCCAGTCAGGATTTGGCAATGCCTCGCGTATGCACTCCAACCCAATTTTATTCTTCTGTAAATTTCTTTCTCGTGATCAGGGTCCCCGGTGAGTAATTGACCTAGATAAACGTACTCCTTTACAGACTCTAGAGGCTGACTGGCGATCTTGAATTCTTGCTCCCTTGCCATGCTATTGAACATTATCTTTGTCTTCTGCACATTTATTTTCAACCCAATTCTTACATTTCTCGATTAAGGTCCGCAATCATTTGCTGTAATTCGTCTCCATTGTTGCTGAATAGGACGCCATCTGCAAACCGAAGGTTGCTGAGATATTCGCCTTTGATCTTCACTCCTAAGCTTTCCCATTCTAAGAGCTCGAATATTTTCTTCTAAGCATGCAGTGAATAGCATTGGAGAGATTGTGTCTCCTTGCCTTACCCCTTTCTTGATAGGTAACTTTCTACTTTTCTTGTGGAGAACCAAGGTAGTTGTGGAAAGCTTACTTATGCTCCCATTAAAGTAGATGGCATTGAAGTGAAGGCCCTTGTTGACAGTGGGGCTTCTGTTTCAATTATCAACAGGAGTCGAGTGGACGCCGATCGTTTGCATGCTGGTAGAACGATGCGTGTCCAAGCCTACGATGGGTCAGTGACGATGCACAGCGAATGGATAACCCTGGATATTGAATTTCAAGGACATTCTATTACCAGTGACATATTGGCAATTCCTAATGTCGCCTATGATTTTCTTTTGTCCCGCTCAGACATAAAGAAACTTAAGATAAACCTCTATTGGGACGACAAAGTAATGGCCGAAGACACCATAAAAACAGAAGATCCTGGTGAAGAACCTAGCGTATCAACGCTGATTTGCAACGAGGAAGACATAAAGCCTAAGTACCCAGAGCTTGAGACTAAGTACCCAGGCTAACTCTTGACGTAGATGAGAAGCAGCTGTTAAACTCATTGATGAGCTCAAGAAGGCTGTTGCGTAAGTTGGGCGATAAAGTACGACTGACATCGACCACAGGTGCAGGCATAGGCACGGTGGACGCCGCGTGCTGCACTGAGAGGCAGTCTTGTATTGGGGCCATTTCGTCGAAGTAAGCAACAGCAGTGCATTTAACAATCTGTCAACGTTCCCTGCTAAAATTCGTCAGCAGGAGTTCAGCATGTCCGCCGAGTACATTAATTACGGCCCTGGCGACAGAAACACCCTGAGTCAGTACTAGTGCGTTGATGTGTTCAGCGACGCCAGGCCCGGTGTGCAAGTTATCGCAGATTGCAGGCACGAGGGAACAACTTGGTGGCGGAAGCGTCACGTCGTCGTCGGCGACACGTAAACGCAGTCGCTGGTCATCCGCGGGATCGACGTCTTCGGAGCGCGTAGAAAATGTCACCATGCGGTCGCGGACTTTAATAACTGCACCGTACTCCCTCAAGAAATCCATTCCCAAAATAAGTTCTTTACAGGACTCAAAGAGAATGACGAGGGTGGCAACGAAGGCTGAACCGGCGATTATGATTCTGGCTGTGCATTTTCCAATCGGCGTCATCAACTGGCCCCCGGCAGTTCTGATGTTGGGCCTGGTCCACGGCGTCTTCACTTTTCTTAGTCTGTCTGCTAGCTTTAGACTCATCAAAAAATGCGAACCAGTATCAACGAGAGCGGCCACTTGGTGGCCGTCAATGCGAACGACAAGATCGGCGCTGACGGCGTCTGTTACATGTGGTGTGGTTGGAATCGTCGGAGTCGTAGAGCCGTCGATCATCGGTGATGGGGGTTCTTGGGAAGCTGGACGGTTTGCAACCTCACCCTCGGAGGTCGCTGCCTCTAGTTTCCCCGGCGCGGGCTAGGAGACCTGCCCCTAGAGGCGTCACGAAAATCGCGACGGTTTGGTTGGGTTAGAGTGTACTAGAACATTCTAGTTGGGTGTTACGAGCCGGTGACGGGGGACGCGATCGAGGCGTCGTTGAACCGCCCGGTCGAAAGTTTGAAGGAGTGTCATCGCATGTACGTGGAGCGTCAAACCGAGGGTAACTATAGTTGGCGGGAAATCTGATAAACCCAGCTGAGCGGTTGTGGCAAGCTCGATAAACATGTCCTGCTTCACCGCAACGAAAGCATAGCAGCCGGCGGTCAGCGGTGCGCCACAAATCGGTTTTTCGAAGCGGATAGTCTGCAGGGAATTCTCCGTAAGAACGCGGCGCAGCGATCGGCTGTCGGCGATACGGCATTGCTGGCGGCGGCTGTGACTGTCGAAGATAGGGCGTCGGGGATGGCGGCGGTGGCTGCATCGGAGTGGTCGACGGTGTCAGCAGCATCGAAGTGGCGGGAGGTGGACGACAAAGAGCTTCTGCGTATGTGCATCGTCGCGGCACCGCTTGCCAGTCGGGCGAAGAAAAGGCCTGTCGAACTTCCTCCCGGACGACATCAGCGAGAGAAGCCACCGCTGGTACCATGGGAGCAATTCAGAGCTGCGGGATCTCCTCTCGCACACTCTCTCGGATAACTTCACGTAGGGGTGTGAAGCCGCCCTCAGGTAGCAGTGAAGCATTTGTTGGTGCGTTCGCGCGATAGCGTTGGCGGTACCGCTGCTGTAGTGCCCGTTCGATAGCGGTAGCCTCCTTGGTAAATTCGGCCAATGTCGTCGGTGGATTCCTCACGAGTCTGGCAAACAGTTGCCCCTTCACTCCCTGTAAGAGATAGCGCAACTTCTTCGGCCATCTCAGGATCTGCTCTGTGGAAAAGACGGGTCATATCTTCTGCAAACATGGCAACACTCTCATTTGGCTTCTGAACACGAGATTCGAGAAGGCGCTGCGCATTGTCTTTTCTGTCGCTGCTAGTGAATGTATCTAGCAGCTGGGTGCGGAAGGCATCCCATGTGGCCAGGCTCCTCTCCCGGCTCACAAACCACGTCCGCGCACTGTCTCGAAGAGCAAAATAGACATTAGACAGCTTTTGCCGGGAGCCTCATTCATTATGACTGGCGACACGCTCGAACTGGTCCAGCCAATCTTGGACATCTTCAATGGCATCACCATGGAAACTTTCTGGGACCATAGGACGCTGTAGTGTCACCTGCGATGGAGTTGCAGTGGCCATGACGGTAGTACGTAGGCGCGGTCCGGTAGGATCCTGCAAGTTCAACTCGGGCATGACGCCCGAGTTGAACTCGGGCGTCAAGCCTAGCAGGCGGCGGCTGTACCGGTGAACAGGAGTTTCGACAATCGAAGGCGATCTCGCGTTCGATGGATGGCTCCGCGAAGAGATGCCAAGCATGAGGCAATCCTACCCCACACCTCCACCAGTGTCACGACCTCGCAGGAGACGTGGAAGCTGGCGTACAGCACGTATATATATAAGCACTTTATATGAAAAGCCAACGCAACGTCGTTGTCGTCTCTATTTTTCTACCCGCGCGCTACTTCAGCGTCGTTTCCATGGCCGGGCACATGCCCGCGGCGACGATATAGGATGTGGCAATATGCATGGGCAGCTATCCTCCAGCGATGAAATCACATGTCGTTGCTTTTGAGCTCGCAGATAAAACAGTGCTTCGTAGAGCCCCCTATAATATGTCCAGAGACAAAAATGTGTGGCTGAAAAAGGAGTTGCAAGAAATGTTGGACGCAGGTGTCAGCCGGCCTTGTGTATCCCCATTTGCTTCCCCTATAAACATAGCGCCAAAAGAAAACGGAACGTTTCGCCTTTGTACAGACTACCGTGCTTTCAATCGTCAAACGGAATTGATACCTTATCCAATGCCGAGAATCGATGACATCTTTGACGAAACTGGTGGTCGCCATTGTTTCCGCGAATAGATCTCTGCAAGGCTTTTGGCAGATTCCACTAAGTGAAGAGACTTGGGCACATTTTGCAATGTGTACATCGACGACATCATCATCTACTCAAACACAAAAGAGGAGCACCGTAGTCATCTTTTAAAGGTTATTCATGCTCTAAGCATTGCCCAACTCAATGTCAACTTCAAGGAAAGTGCGTTCTTTCAAGAAAAAGTAGGATTTCTTGGCAGGGTGTTCGGTGGACACACTAAAAGCATTAAGCAAGAACCGGTGGAAAGAATTTCCAAGTTGGTGAAGCCTTACGACGTGCACTCCCTACGTGTTTTTCTTGGCCTAGCAGGACACTTCAGGGCATTTATCAAAGACTATGCCCCGAGAACAAGGTGCCTGACAGGTTTAACCCAGAAGGACATGCCTTTTCGATGGGACGAGGAGTGCGAATGTGCCTGTTGTGAGCTGGTAAAACTAATATCGTCGTACCCCATCTTGCGAATACCGAATTTTTTTCTGCCTTTCGTGCTGAACACAGACGCGTTACACTATGCAATCGGTGAAGTCATATACCAGAAATCCTCAACACAAGCTCATCAAACGAAACACCACATTGTGGGGTATTATAGCTATACTCTGAAGTCTGCTGACATCAATTACTCCACCACAGAAAAGGAAGCTATGGCCGTCTTAAAAGCTGTTGAATATTTTCGTGCTTACCTGGCAGGTGCAAAATTCAAGCTTTTCACTGACCATCAAGCACTGACTCAACTTCTGAGCACGGCACAACCAAAAGGCAGCATTACCCGATGGGTCCACTATCTGCAACAGTTTGATTTCATAATCTCGCACCGTCCTAGCCCGCTTCACACTGATGCTGATGCACTATCTAGGTTATTTGTACACGATTCAAGCGAACATCCAGAAGTAATCAATCATACTAAGCTGTGGGAAGGTACCGAATATCTCCAGTTCATCAAAGGAAAGTATCATGTACCGCCAACTATGGTTCAAAGGATTCTTCATTTGTACCACGTCACTCCTGGATCGGGCGGACATGATGGCTTCTGGCGCACATATAAGAAATTGCTCATGAGATTCACATGGCCGGGCATGAAAAACGACATCAGCCATTACATACGCATATGCCACTTCAGCCAGGTGAACAAAGTTAAATTCATGCAGTCGACAGCCATTATGACAAACGCTGAATATTTAAGCGTCCCATCCGAAGTAATTGATTCGGACTTCGCAGAGCTCAAAAAAAAGCGGGAAGGAGTCAAACGAACGCAAGCTTTCCTGCTTTCCATAGATGAGTGCACAAGGATGATTGCGGCTAAAGCTGGTAAAGAAGACGCAAACAACGTTATCGAGCCCCTAAAGGCTGAATGTTTTAAGCACACAAAGACAATAGTCTGCGACAGCGGGCCGGCTTTCCGGAGTGCGAAGTTATCGAAGTGGGCACAAAAGCACGGGATAACGATCACGTATTCTTCTCCGTACCACCCGGCAGCAAATGGCCTATCGGAACGAGCCATACAAGACGTCAAACAGTTTCTGAAGATGTAGTCAGATTTTTCAGGTGGCTGGAAGTGCTGACTCGAGGCCGCTGTGAAACATCACAACAGATCGTACACCACTGGTTTAGGTTGCAGTCCTCATTTTGCCACTTCGGGCACAGCACCCATACTTCCAGCAGATCGTGAGCTAGGCCTCTTAGAAAACCTGCAACTCAATGAAGTCAAGAAAACTGTAAACGAACAGGAGGTCTACAAGTGCCGCATGAAGAGAAACTTTGATAAGAGACAGAACAGCGAGATACCGGACATACAACCTGGAAACTATGTCCTTATAAGGAAAGGAACTGTACCTTCAAACTCCAAATTTTACGGACCATTTGAAGTGGTCAAGACCGCATCCCCGCATAAATTATTGAAGAGCGTCTGGTACACTCGAGCGTCTGTTCAAACGGAGTGCGCTTCCATTGGGAACACATTCAAGTATTACACCAGGAGGTGTAATCAAAAGAAGTCCGGAAGAGTGAAGCGGTCTGGGCTGTATGCATGAAAGAAGACGAATAGGGTGGCTAAGGGAGAAGTGGGGAGGAAGGAGTGAGATTAAATGGCGAACAACACCCGTCTCACTGAGAATATGTCTTTTATATAGCCGTTCTAGTTAGGAGCGCTAAACTTCTAAATCGATTTATTTGATTCTGCACACAATAACAATGTACTATGCTTTGTAATGGTATCAAGTGTGTGGCCTTTGCGCTTCAGAGCTAAAGAAATGAATGTGTTTCGATGTCGGGACGAGTAAATCTGTCGCACCTAATTTGATGCATACGTTGTGAACTTATGTAGTCCAAATAACATATGTCGAATTATGCAAACAGCGAAAATTTCATTTTCAGTGACAATTTCAGCGCTAATTAACCGAGCGGGTCAAAACCAATCGTCTCATCAATCCCCACCCTTTACCTTTGTGCCCCTGCCATCAAATTACTGCGACCGACTCGAGATCCAGCAACTCAACCGCAGGATTTATTCTCCCCCTACAAAAAGCTCAGCACTGAAGAGGGAATAGCCCTCAGACTTATCCAAACAAACACATTCCCAAACCTACACAGATACAGCAAAATATACCCACAAACATATCGTGGCATCTGCTCCTGGTGCGGCGACACACGCCCTACACTCTTTCACATCTTGTGGGGGGTGCGGGGGCAAACCTCAACATTTAAAGACGCCTAACACGTCATTTGAGCGGTGGGAGGTACAGCTGACCGGCGATACCCTGGCGGGAAAAGAAGCTCTCGTCCAGCAAGTACGTCGAGCAGCCATGGCCAGTGGTGTCCTGGAATGAGGACACCACCCACTCGTCCTCAAGATCAACGATCTCGATGGTCTAAATAAATGTTTCTCTCTCTCTCTCTCTTTCTCATTTCAAGCATTCGTGGTGTGGTGTCGCGTTGGTACCTAAGCCGTGGTACTTTGAAACCGTTTGTATTCCGATCCACACTCTCGATGACTATGCTGCGCTATGCGCATAGAACGGCAGCGCGCTGGCTTCCCGCCACTGTGTGACGTAAGCAGAAACGACACCTGAAGGGTGAAGCTATGCGCGTGCTCCAGACTTTCGTTTTGGTTTCGAGCGCTCTTAGTCTCAATTTATCATACTGCATTTTCGTGGGTAACTGAATTTTTCAAGATCCAAAAATTGATATTGCTTGTAGCGACAGCTCATTTGGATTTCCCAATCACGATTACCCTGCTGAATTAAAAATTTTAGAAGTTATAAAAAACTTTTGTTTATTAGCGACGAACTACGACGTATCACTCATCGACTCATTGTGGCCACCACTGATGGCATGACACAGAAAGAACCGTCCCTTTATTTGATCACACAAATTTTAAATATTACTTAGCCTTCATAGAAACATCTGTATGTATTATTTACTGTCAGTGCGTATTGCCTGTAAGAGTAGTGGCCATTTGTAAGGTGCTACTTGCAGGGCACTTTTTCTCGACGTCTCATAAGACAGCTTGTAGTTTAACGAAAGAGACAAGTTGAATTCTATTTAGGCCCATTTTAAAGTGTTCCCGTTGCATGATGTCATAAGCTTTTTGTAACGCAGAACATATTTGTTTTAGGAACTTCATGGGAGTTACAATGTATTTTCTGTCTATACCTCTGAGTTTAAATTACATACACTTACTGAACAGTTCCCAACAAGGCCACAAGAAATACTAAGCAGTACCTGAAGTGAATGCGCTAACAAATGCCATTCAAAATTGCGCAGGTATAACGATATCATGTAACAAAAATAAGCGTAGGTGATCGGCACCTAGCTGGCTCTGGCCTGACGGTTTATGCTCGGTTAAGTCGGGTGCGCACTTCAGGATCGGCCTCCCGGCAATGCAACCAACGCTAATGCGCAATGCGGTTCCCCCCCTCCCCTCCCCCTTTCTATCTGACCCTTTATCTTTTTCCCTACCCTCTCGCCTCTATCGGTGCGGCGCAGCTGTTTCGCTAATTTGCCGCCACCCTCACCCACAGGTCACTTGACCAGCGTGGCAACATTGAGAAAATCCGACGTACGGCACAGGGTCGACCATAGCTCCTTTCTCTCCTCCTCCACCTCACACCACTCCTCCTTAGCTTCACTTCTTTTTCCCACCCTTTGCTATAGTATACTGTACGTGGTTATGCTATGGTCTACCCTATCACCTCCTCCTTTTCCTCCGCCTTTCCCTCCTCCTAACCCATGCATCAGTCCTCACCTTCAATTCCCTTTCCCACCCCTTTGCTAAACTATACTGTACAAAGCTATGCCACGCTTTACCCTCTCCCCTCCCCCTTTTCTTCATCCTGAACCTCACATCACTCCTCCTCACCCTGACGTCTCTTTCCCACCACCTTGCCATGCTATACTATGCTCTGCTAAGAGCTGCTTTGCACGGTTTTCCATTACTCCATGATCGGCCCACAGGCGAAATTTTTCCGGTCGACGACCACGGTTTTACGGATAGCTTAAACAGCTTCGCTGTTAAAGACGTAGTGGCAAGAAAAACCATGTGCTAATAAAAGTAATTAAATAAATCCGTTCATCGTGAACCACTCGCGGACAGTGAGCGACATTATCGGGTGGAGCAACAAATCCTTGTCGGAAAGCAATCCATATTTAATTTAAGAACAAGATTCACATTTTAAAACATATAACGGTGATACCAATGTGATGCATTTACCCTGCGATATCCATCTAACATTATCCACTCTAAGTTTATTACATACCTTCCACTGCAGGGAAAGGATGAGTGGTTCGGGGCAAAAACGTTAATGGAAGACCTTGCTGATAACACTGGCCTTCAGACGGCTTTCAACGTGAGTTTAAAAAATGCCTTTCATCAATATTCACCTAATTTAATTTCGACGACGTAGTAGCTAACATTATCACGCTAATGACACCTAACATGAAACTATTTCGTGTGCTCATATTCTTTAGGAGTGTTTTTGATGCATGATATGATTCCACGCTATAAAATGTTTTTATACACGATAAAAGTCCTATGAAACCTCCTTGATATATTTATAATAATGGGGCCGTAACTCCGGACGAAACCGCTTTCGGTAGACACATCGACTACAAAATATCAGCGGCGAATATAGCTTAGGACATATTTAAAATCAATTTTAAAGTACGTGCGCGCAGCCGACCGCAAAGCGTAGCACCTCGCAACATTGACATCAAGCAGAGATCGTAACCAACCGAGAAATCGCTACGTCACGAGTTTGCGCTGCCGTCAGGGCGGGGCCGGCGAGCAAGTTTCACGCTGCTCCGATCGTCGCGGTGCTTTCTTTATTATTGCGATAGCAATTATATGGACACTCCAAGCGCATTTTTTCCGTCGCCGTCGTCGTCATGTTCCATATAAAGTCCAACGGCGATAAAATCGTCGCCACGCGCCGTGCGTTGTGTGTGCGAGTGAAAGCGTGCGAGGGTGAGCCGGCAACCGCTGCTTTATCTCGCGAACGCGAGAGAGGAACGCGGCCGGATGCGCACGGTCTTCGTTCACGCGCGAGGTACAAGGAGGAGGCGACGAGACGGAAGGAAGCGCAGCAACAGCAAGTGGACCTGGAAAAGCCCTAATGGAGAAACAAGGAATGAAATAGATTTCATTACTCTCTGCCGATCCAAGCATAGTGCAGAATGTAGAAGTGTTAGGTAAGGTAAAGTGCAGTGACCATAGGTTAGTGAGGTTTAGGATTTCTCTCAATTTGAAGAGAGTAAGAGTGAAATTAGTCAAGAGGAAACAGGCCAACCTAGACGCAGTAAGGGTGAAAGCAGACCAATTCAGGCTGGTGCTCGCAAACAAATATGCAGCTTTAGAACAGGAAGATGAAGATAACATAGAGGTAATGAATGAAACCGTAACTAGGCTGATCTCAGAAGCAGCAATTGAAGTGGGAGGTGAGGCACCAAAGCAACCTGTAGGGAAGCTCTCCCAAGAAACAAAGGACCTAATAAAGAAACGACAGAAACTCAAACTGTCCAACTGAAGAGATCAGATAGAATTCGCTGAACTGTCAAAACTGATCAACAAGAAGAAAGTAAGGGATATTCGAAATTATAACGTGGAAAAATTGAGGAAGCCGTAAAATATGGACGCAGCATGAAATCACTAAGACGAAAACTAGGCATAGGACAAGGCAAGATGTATGCACTGAAAGATAAGCATGGTAATATCATCAGCAATTTCGATGACATAGTAAAAGCAGTGGAAGCATTCTATACTGACCTGTACAGTAGAAAACAGCCAAGCCACTTTCATTCGAAATAGTGATGAACCGGATACAGAAGCTCCTTCTACAACTAGCGATGAAGTTAGAAGGGCCTTGAAAGACATGACCAGGGGAAAAGCGCCTGGAGAAGATGGAATACCAGTAGATTTAATCAAAGATGGAGGAGATAACATGCTTGAAAAGCTTGCGGCCCTTTATACGCAATGCCTCACAACTTCAAGTGTACCAGAGAGCTGGAAGAACGCCAACATTATACTTATCCATAAGAAGGGAGACGTTAATGAATTGAAGAATTATAGACCCATTAGCTTGCTTTCAGTATTGTATAAAATATTCACCAAGATAATTTCCAATAGAATCAGGACAACACTTGACTTAAGCCAACCAAGAAAACAGGCTGGCTTCAGGAAGGGATATTCTACGATGGACCATATCCATGTCATCAATCAGGTAATCGAGAAATCTGCGGAGTACAATCAACCTCTCTATATGCTTTTTATAGATTATGAAAAGGCATTCGATTCAGTAGAGATACCAGCAGTCAGAGAGGCATTGCGTAATCGACGAGTAGAGGAGGCATACGTTAATATCTTAGCAAATATCTACAAGGATTCCACAGCTACCTTGGTTCTCCACAAGAAAAGTAGAAAGATACCTATCAAGAAAGGGGTCAGGCAAGGAGACACAATCTCTCCAATGCTATTCACTGCATGCTTAGAAGAAGTATTCAAGCTCTTAGACTGGGAAGGATTAGGAGTGAGGATCAACGGCGAATATCTCAGCAACCTTCGGTTCGCAGATGACATTGTCCTATTGAGCAACAATGGAGACGAATTACAACAAATGATTGAGCACCTTAATCGAGAAAGTGTAAGAATTGGGTTGAAGATGAATATGCAGAAGACAAAGATAATGTTCAATAGCCTGGCAAGGGAACAAGAATTCAGGATCGCCAGTCAGCCTCAAGAGCCTGTAAAGGAGTATGTTTATCTAGGTCAATTACTCACAGGGGACCCTGATCATGAGAAAGAAATTAACAGAAGAATAAACTTGGGTTAGAGTGCATACGGCAGGCACTGTCAAATCCTGACTATGAGCTTACCACTGTCCTTGAAAAGAAAAGTGTACAATCATTGCATTCTACCGGTGCTAACATATGGGGCAGAAACTTGGAGGTTAACAAAGAAGCTCGAGAACAAGTTAAGGACCACACAAAGAGCGATGGAACGAAAAATCTTAGGAGTAACGTTAAGAGACAGGAAGAGAGCGGTGTGGATCAGAGAACAAACGGGTGTAGACGATATTCTAGTTGACATTAAGCGGAAGAAATGGAGCTGGGCAGGCCATGTAATGCGTAGGATGGATAACCGGTGGACCATTAGGGTTACAGAATGGATACCAAGAGAAGGGAAGCGCAGTCGAGGACGGCAGAAAGTCAGGTGGGATGATGAAGTTAGGATATTCGCATCGGAATGCGCTAGTGCAAGACAGGGGTAATTGGAGATCACAGGGAGAGGCCTTCGTCCTGCAGTGGACATAAATATAGGGTGATGATGTTTTTGAAATTGAAATTGAAATTGAATTTTATTTCTCGTTCATTCAAACGAGGGTAGGCTGAGAATAAAGGCATAATGCCTGACAAAGGTCTCAGCCCCCACGAATGACAGGGTTGACAGCAGATCACACACATATGCACAATTTTGCGCGTTACAACAGCGTTGGTTACAGTGAAAGTTCATGGTTGCACTGGCCATGGTCATTAGATTCTTCAAACTTATACATATAAAAAAAGAGTAAAAAGTAAAAAAAAAGAAAAACAAAGTACAGCAACAGCTAAGTACAACGAGGCATTTCAGATTCTAATGGTGCACAAAATAAACGTCAGCGAATTTATAGAGTAATATAGAGTAACTACATGCGTAAGAAAAAAAAACACAAAAAAACACACAAAAAAAAGAAAACACATCTTGATTGTGTGCCAAAAAAAAAACATAAATAAAAAGTGGAAACAGGACCTGGATGCAAAACATATTTGTGTTAATACAAAACGCAAAAATATGACATGAAATCACATCATGTGGATCCTGCAAAAAAATTACATGTAATTCATGGCAAAAACATTTTTCGTTTAATGCACCCACTTATTCAATTTTGAAGTATATATCTTCCCTATCTAACCAATCTCGTATTTCCTTTTTAAATGTTTTTAAAGAAATATTTAAGGATACAGATGCACCGAATCTGTTCATTATTTTTGTGGACTGATAGACAAATGTTTGTTTTCCGTAATTGGTCCTTGCTTTTGGTGTGCGTCGTGTGCTGTGTCGCAAGAAGTACCCGGAGAGGTTACGTTCACTACATTGTGCGCCTGGGTGTCTCTTTCGGATTTCTAGAAGAATTTGCATATGATATATCCTGTCCGCACGCAGCATATCATATTTTTGGAATAGTGGGCCGGTTCTTAGATCTGAAAAGCAACCGTGGTAATTTGCATATAAGCGAATAACTCTTTTTTGCAAGGTAATCAATTTTGTGTAATTTGTTCTGGTGGTTGTACCCCAAACCAATATCTCGTAGCAAAGCTTTGAATAAATAAGTGCATTATACAGTTGTTTTTTCAGCCATAGAGGGATCAGATGTGCAATTCTATAGATTACACCGATGTTTTTTGATAATTCACCGCAAAGGGAATTCACATGTGTATTCCACGACAATTCTTCACTAAAATGAATTCCCAGAAACTTTTGTTGTTTGACCTGTTTAATAAGGAAGTTGTTAAATTTTACTTCTATTCTACCCTCAATTATTTTATTAGGTGCCCTAAATATAACGAAGGTTGTTTTAGTTGCGTTCAGCTGGAGTTTGTTGGTCGTCAACCAGTCAGATAACAAAGTTGCATATTCATTTACACACTGCTGTAATTCTGTTGTGCTATCGGCTGTAAAGAACACATTTGTATCATCTGCATACATTGCCAACGTTTGGGAACCTGGTAAATCTGTAATATCATTAACATAAATTAGAAATAGTAACGGTCCTAACTTTAAACCTTGCGGGACACCTTGATGTAGGGTAAGCATGTCAGATGCAGTAGTTCCCATCTGCACAAATTGTTTTCTATTAGATATATAACTTTTTATCAAGTCATTTGCAACGCCTCGTACTCCGTATCTTTCTAATTTTTCAATTAAGATGTAGTGGTCAATCGAATCAAACGCCTTTCTCAGGTCCAAAAACAGGCCAAGCGTTAACTTTTTCTGTTCGATGTTTGCAATTATTCGATCTTTAATATCTTTAATAATTACGATGATGATGATGATGTTTAGGCTCAATGAGATTAGAATGCAAAGATGTATTTTGCGAAAATTGCAACTCACAATCCACAAGATGACACCTAAATAAGTTATCAGTAAAAAGATGAGTCAGTAAGATGTGCTCCTCATTATTGGTTCCATGCCGTCATCCAGAAACACGCACAGCCGATTTATGATGCCCTATGGACTTTTGGTCTCAGGATAAACGAGCTGATAAAAACCGTATAAGTGTTCACACCACAGGTTTTGCACGTGCTGGCGTGGGTCGACACCAGTCCTGTTACTGTTCCCCTCGCCTTAAAATTTTGCTTCTAAGGGTCATCATGATAGATGGCGTAAGAAGGAAGCTGAAAGATCGCAGCGAAACACAGAAGTGTGATTGCAACACTAGGCCTCATATAATAAGAGCAGTAACCCTGGATAGCTAGGCCTTATGACAGTCGAAGTAAACTATGGACATGGACATACATTACGTCCATAGTTTTAAAATTGTCCTTACAGCATTTCTGCTCATTGTTTTTGTCGTCAGCTTCCATCCACTTTAAAAGTTGTTTAATAATTAGGTTGTATAACATGAAGTAAAATTGAAGCAATATCACGGCTACTTAACCTCGTGGTGAACTGAAAGATCACGTTTTTTTAACAGACTAACTCTGTCATTCTTCCTTTAATTTTCAGGCATATAAGAAAGTACTTGAAGAAGAATGTGAAGGGATAGACACTCGTCTAGCAGGTCTGGACAACTTGACCGGATTGCAGCTGTTCTTCGTGTCGAATGCTAGGGTAGGTTTGTGTTTGCTAAACAAAGTATATTCAATGTGAGGAAAATATTCTGAATTACTTTTACAATGCCTGCTAATGCATTTGCTTTATTTCCACAGACTATGTGCAAAATAGCAGACAACGATACCCTCTTGCTAGGGATATTGAACGGACCACACAGCGCTGCGCGAACCAGGTAAGAAAACATATCGGGCCAGGAAATGAATATGCGGGGTTTCACTACCTTATTACTGTTAGTTTTTGTTCTCGCAAAATTTTCAGTAGACCTCTAATGAATTGAAATTATGTCTTTTCTCGTCTCACCGTTTTGTATTGCGCAAGTTTTTAGCAGTAGTAGCTCATCAGAAGAAATTATTCTAGCTAATACTACCTAATATTTCTAGCATTTCCTTTCGTTAGCGCTGCATGGCAAGGACAGTCAACAAAGTGTCACAAGAGAACTTGTTCTTCAGCACGTTTGGCCCCACAAACGACCACACTCAGTACAGAAGGCATTCAAGAATCCCTCCTATTCATACTCTGCTGACTGCACCATCTCAATGGTATTCTTTTATCATTACATAGAAGGAAGCATTGCAGCGAAGAAGCTAGACGATCTAGCTCCCCGAAGTGTCCTCCTGTCTAAACATGCATTTCAGTTTGCCCCATATTGCTCCCTCTTCAGTATGGGCCCAGGTCGTAACGCACCATAGCATAATCTTTCATAATCGCTCGGCAATAAACAGGCGTGAAGGTGAGGTGAGGGAGTGTGGACGTTGTCAGGTCAGGGCGAGAGAGGGTGTGGTGACGATGTGAGCTTAGTTGAGGAAAAGGCGATTGGTGTTATTCAAGTACAGAAAGATCACTCAGATCGTGTGCGTGGTGGGTTCGAAGCCTAAAGTTTTGAAGTCCGCTGGCAGGCAGTCTCTCTAGCGTAGATCTGCGTCGCAGCCCACTTTTAACTGACTTAAGCAAAGAATCGATGTTGATATTAGCTGAATTTTGGCGCTCTGAATGACTGAACTAGCGTAACTGCCTCCATTTATTTTTTTACAAATTGCAAAAACTATAATTTGTCGCATGCTATGGGTGCAAATTATTTGAATTTTACCCAAATGTGCTGCCACCTAATAAGCTGAATTTCTCGGAGCAGACTGTCGCAAATGACGCAGTGATTGTGTTCCTAGTTGTGCCGCAAACTTATGATAGCTTTAAAGGCTATGTGATATAGCTTTAAAAGCTAAGTGATATAGCTTTAAAAGCTAAGTTATAGGCTAAGTGAATAATAAATAAATAAATAAACAATTTTAAACGCGCTCAATGTAGGTATGTGGTCACATCAACAAAAATTACAGATATATGCCAGGATAACGCGACTGATATTTCCCAGAAAAACAATGTGTGTCCACAGGTTAGTCTGAGTAATAAATCTTCCTTTTACTCCATGAAAACGTCATAATTTTCTAGTACTGAGTGGAAAGTGACGAAAGCATCTTCGTAGTCAGCGCGGGCTGGCAATGGAAGAATAACTAGATTAGGCCATGTTCAGAGGTTGATTCCACTGTTCATGAAAGCTTTCAAATAACATACAAACGAAGAAATGTATCTACTGTTGTAGAAAAAAGTTGTAATTTTTCGTGCTTTTTTACAGCGAAATTACTTTAAAATAAATTCTGATGGTTTACAATTTATCCGCTATAAATGTGATCACTCGCATTAGTATAACTAAGTCGGTTAACTATGAAAAAAATTGCGGTAGAGCTAGTTTCTCCGGACGTTATCTCTTAAGCGACATACAAGTAAACATAAAATTACAGTTCCATATTACTATACCAACAAAGCCCTTTTCTAAGAAATTCAATAAGGTATCAATGACATGTGCAGCATTGTGATTACCGATTGATTAAGTGTCTTTACAGGCAGTGATATTACGTGTAAAAATGTCGATCTCCTCTCTTTACTTAGAAAGTCATAAAACGTCTGTGTGATTTACTTTTTAGGGTCAACGAGGCTATGAAAAATTTCAAAGAATTTGCTAAGGCGTTCAACTGTTCACTTCCTTCCCCAATGCATCCAAACAACATCTGCTCTCTTTGGTGAAGGAGAATCAGACGGCAACAGCACGAATGAACTATTCTGAAAAGTTAAATGAATAAATGCCATCAATAAGCAAGTCTTATAGCGTAATGAGTTTTTGCGCCTTCTAGGCACCTTCGCACCAATTCACTGAAATCAACAGATTACAGGCTTGTGCGGCGCACCCTGCACAGTCACAGCGTAAGCTGGAGGAGCGGCCGGATAGGAGCTCCGTTTTCTACAGGACGCACTACAGGGTTTTCGCGGCGAAGACGCTTTGCATCGTTTTCATGGATGATCGAACGATTGCAGGTGGGCCCACCTGCAATCTCAAGTCATTCTGCTCATGTTTATCACGCCATTTATGTTTCAGTCATGCTTCTCTGAATATATATTTCGCGCTCGCATAATAAACATATGATTTGGAAGTCAGCGTTTATGTCCTAAGCTCTTTTTCTGCGTCCCGTTTTTGCGCTGTTATGAATATTTGAGCATCCTGCGGTTTGCATATGACATCATCCGGTTCAGTGAAATTGGAGACGACTTGCAAAACATCATTGAGTACCATAGTCTAGAAAGTGTAAGTGTACCATTGAACATTGTGCAAAATGGAAAGGCAATGTTCTTTAGTCTGCCAAGAAAACTGCAACTCGGGATTGGCAGTAATATTCTGGAATCTTTGCAGCATACGTTTATATATGCGCAATACTCAGACGGACATTGATCATAAGATCAAATAAAGAAGAAAAATTTCGTAAAGCGCACATGACAGGTGCAGCCAAGTTACGACTGGAAGCTTACTATTCTTGAAAATGAGACTGCACAATCATTCCATTCTACACGGCCGGTCAATTGGGCAAAAACTATGAGTTTAGAAAAGCATCTTGAGAGTTTAAAGACTGCGCGACGTGCAACGAAATGAACAATGTTAGGCCTAAGCTGATGAAAATGAACAATGCGTTTCTGATTAGGACGTTATGCATTCCTAATGTGCAATCAGACAGGCATCAGAAATGCATCGCCTAATGTTGTTTAGCATTACAGGTACATCATAGACTCAAATGGCAATGCATCTTAAGATTTCTGATGAGATGAGTATGGTATGGCATGATGAACTTTATTCAGGTCCTGAAGATCAACCCTTAAGTTGACGCAGGCGGCTCCCACGTCGGGACAGTAAGCTAAGACGGGTAGACAGCTTTTTTTTTTGTTATAGCTAATCTCAAAGCACATCACATAAAAATGTGCATGAGGCCAACTAGTGAATTCTTTTTCTTTTGTATTACAGCGAAGCTGTCCATTACTAGGATCTAGACATACAATGTGTCAGAGCTGTTGACAAAAACAAGTCGGCCGATCGTGGTGATAGTACAGAAAGGGTCCAAGCTCAATGGAAAACAGCCCTGTCATGTAGCCGATCCTGGTGACCGTGCAGAAAGAGTCTAAGCTCAATGGCACATACCTCTGTGGGCTTGGGGTGCTGTAACACGCCCTTGAACTACCATTGTCACGCATGGAACCCAAAGAGACAAAAACAATGCGCCGCGAAGCGATGAACGCTGTTGCCCAAACGCTAGTCTATGACGATGCGTGTCGAAACGTCAGTGATAAAACGTAATAATCTACAAACTAATAGCTGTGTCTTGTTCGCTCTTGATATAGCCATTTCAGATTAAATTTCACCACCTGGGGTTATTTAGCGGGCACCCAATGCATTTTGATTCACTACAAAAACAGATTTGTATTCATAACTGTACCGTATTATTGTATTGTATTTATTACAGTATTATATTACGTAAAATGCCAACAAAGCTGACTCTGATGCCAGCAGTTATAACTTAAATTTAGCTCCGCATAATCAATGTTTCGTAGACACATAGAATAAAGCTAACAACGTCTGAAAGATCCTGGGAACGCAATGGTGAAATAACTTTACAAAAGAATGCTTCTATGAGGTGCATGAGTTATATAAAATGCAGCCATTTCCAAAATTGTACCATAATTATTTTTGATAGTTCGTTGCAAAGCTAACTATATAAGAAATGAGTATACCACATTTCGTTTAAAGCTTTTTAGTAGTAAAAGAGTTATTATTGTTGGCATAGGACACAAGCACGCTGCAGACACTTGTGGCTTTTTCGAGGAATCTTCGTGGGTCGCACGATAAACACAGAAAGCACGGACAACAGGAGCGCAACCCACGCACAATAAGCACACCGAGAAGAAAGCAAGATTTGAACAACACGGGTGTAACCCGCGCCACACGAGCGAAGAACCATCGTATATTTGATGTTTTCCGACTTACACAGTTACAACGCGAACTGAAACATCGCACACTGCACATGTGTACCTCGGAGATCGTTTCAACAATTTTGGAGGCTACAGTTGATGCTAACCACAGCAGGAAGTTATCTAAAAAGAAGTGACGGCACAGATAGTCCAAATCTTTCAAATCACACCACAGTGAGGGCTTTCAAAAGATAACATAACCTGATCTGTGAGGTCCTGTTTTTGCTGGCTGCAGTCAGCAGTAGCGATTCAAAATTTTAAATAAGTCAGACTTTCTTTCTACGATAAACGCTGTCATAGGTGTTTTTTCCGGCAATAGAGCAAGCTGGTGCTCAGGAACCGTGGATATATGGCGAACGTGCACCCGGAGTGCGTAGACAGCTGTATCAGTGGTTATTGGGTGGTCTCTGGTGGTGGCAATTGTTGCTATAGTTAAAGGACATCGAGGTAGCCCCAGACACGTTCAAAGGGCTGTATGCACCTTGAATGGTCTGTATGACACTGATGTTAGTTTTGTTACCATTGGACAGCACTAGTGTGCTGTATCACAAGTATCCAAGGAAGAGCGTCCTCTGTAGCTAAAACATAGGTGCCACGGATGTGCCCCACGTTTTAACGGCACGAAAGCTTAGTATATGGGCGATAGAGGTAAGCGTCTTCTTCAAGTATGAGATGTGGGGGCTCCATGAATGGTCTCCGTCGATAACAACGCCTAAGAATTGGTGAAATTTTGTGTGTGAAATTACTTGGTCGTCAATAAAAACGCGTTCCAGGTCATGGGCTTGTGGGTAAAAGCGACTAAAGCGCACTTCTCGGTCGAAATACTGAGGACTTGAGCACACAGGTACCACGATGTAAGGGTCACTGCTTTTTGGAGCCGTGCACGCACCTAGGGACGTGTAACTGCCGAGGCCCAGTTGCATATGTCACCAGCATACATGGAGTGGCTGATTGTATGTGATAGAACCTCGGCAAGTCCAGCGATGGCAATGTTGAACAAAGTGGGGCTCAGAACCCCGCCCTGCGGGACGTCACGGCAAGTGTAATGGTCAGCGGTTCGGCCATCCGCACTTTGCACAAAGAAGGATCTTTTGAATAGATAACTCTGAATCCACTGAAACATTCGTCCGTCAATTCCATTATTTTGTAGTGCATCAAGGATGGCTTCATGCATTACATTATCATAGGCGCGTTTCACTTCGAGGAAAAGCGCAACCGATATACGTTTGAGGTGTTTTCCTTGTTGTGCAGACGTCACGAGGTCGATGACATTGTCAACAGAGAAGCGGCCTCTTCTACATCCAGCCATGACCTCAGGGTATATGTTGTGGCGCTCAAGATACCACTGGAGGCGTGTCAGGACTATTTTTTCATGACCTTCCCAACGCAGCTGGACAGCGCAATGGGTCGGTAGGATGTTAGGTCAAGTGGCCACTTCCCAGGCTTCAGAAGTGGTATCAAGCGGCTGGACTTCCACCGTTCAGGAACGATGCCATCATTCCACGACTGGTTGTAACATTCCAGAAGTCGTCCTCGGCCATCTTCACCTAGGTGGCATACTGCAGCGTAGGTGATGCCGTCCGGCCCTGGCGACGATGAACGCCTGTATGTAGCAACAGCCGCGTCCATTTCCTCAATCAAGAAGGACGCATTCAATTCTGGGAAGCCTGTCGCAGGAACTTCGGCCAGAATTTTGCCATTGATGGTGACCACACTACCCGCAATCTTCACACAAAAATATTCGGCTATTGATATCAACCTGCGAACGGCCTTGATGGAGGGCTAGGGCGCAGAATGGATGTCGTTGTGGAGACGAGCCAAGACCGAGCACCGTCCTCCATATGATAGAAAGTGGCTTGCGAGGGCCAAGTGATTCGAGAACGTCTTGCACCGTTGTTCCTCCAGCCTGCCCGAACGACGTTTGTATAAGCCAAGCGTCTCTAAGATCGTGAAATGACTTGGTGCGCCTGTACCGCCTCTCGGCCCTTCTACGAATCGTTTAATGTCGCTCAAGGTACATGTCAAAATCCGTAAGTTTTCCTGTGTATGTAAAGGTGGACTTAGACGGTTCCGGCACACTTGTGCTATAACAAATTAGTAGGCAGTTATACGAAGTAACGATAGTAGTTCTAGCGTCCGGAAAAATTTTCATACATTAACTTAAAAACTAAATAACAAGCATGGTGTCAGCGCGCAGAGGCAAACATCAACACATCACACTCGACTGCCGCCGACACTCGCTGTCAGAACACTGGCTTGGGAAGCGCGGCAGCAGCAGCGCGCGAAGTGACATTCGTGCTGCCTATCGCTTCAACGTGAACTGAGCGGCGAGGACACAGCACACAGAAAGGTACGAGCCGTTGGCGCACCTTCACTGTGCCCCCAAAGCAGATCGCTTTCAATATAAGGCCCACGCGACCGTGCGCGGCTGCGCCGTTCGCAGTTGCGACCGAAGTAGAACCCCCCTTCGCTCCCCTCCACCGTGTGTCTTTCGCACGACGAAAGACCGCTTTCCTCCCTTGCGCGCAAAGCAATCGTCGGCCCCCTCGCAAGCTTTCACTCCCACATACAGCATAAGGCGCACGGCGACGATGTTATCACCCTTGGACTTCATACGAAACATGACGGCGACGGCGACGCGTAATACAACGGGAAACTGCGCCTGGAGTTTCCATATAATTGCTATCGCATTGAAAGGAAATGCAGTGGCATAAGATCGGTTCAGCGTGCGCAAGATGTTTTGTTTATCTCCTCTGGGGGGCATTATTAGAATGCTAAGAATTCAAATAAAGGTGGCTTACATATACCAATCGATTAAAACACACCTATCGATCTGTCGTCATTATTACTTGTCGCTGAGTGACATGATTTTGATATATCGGCTACCCACGTAGGCTCTCAACGGCCAACTGCCTGCCAAGAAATTGAATCGTCCGTTCATGTAGGGAATTTTTTAGTGATGAATAACGCCAGTGACTGGGCTTCAGCGAGAATGCGTTTAGAACTTCTTGCTGTTATTCCAGGACGCTTGTTGCGCTCATGGTCCCTAGAAATGCTTTTAGATGGGTAGAGAGAGAATAAGCTTTTAATCACAAAGGCAAGGTAATTCTTCCTCGTTGGGTGGGGCCCTCAGTCCAGGGCTCCATTGCCTTGCACGACCCTGCGAGCCCGCTGGACCAGCTGTTGCTGTTCCTGCCGGCCTAAGCTGAGCATTGCAGACTCCCAAGAGGCAAGGGTGGGGTTGGGGATAAGAGTAACGCCCCGTGGACTAGAGCATTCCCACGTGGAATGATAGACTGTTGGTTCGGATCCACAGTAGTGGCAGTAGGAAGGGTATAGAGTGGGATGAAAGAGATGCAGCATATAGAAGCAAGGGAATGAATTAGTCTGCAGTTGCCGCCAAGCGACGGCATCTACTCTGTTAAGTGAAGGATGGGGAGGAGGATACGTATAACGTCTCTATCGGTAGTACTCCAGCATTGCGTTGTAGTTTAGTGGTTCTGTCGGTGCGTCGTCTGAATTGGACAGCTCTTCCGATGGAGCCTGGCCGGTCAGACCTCGGGCAAGCGCATGAACGCGCTCATTTCCATGGAGAGGCTTCATAACTGTAGGCTCCATAATTTGTAGGCTTCATAACTCTTGATATCATGTGTTTTGGGTTTGATGTACTACATCTACTGTCGCTGACTGATCACTCTCGTGGCATAGCGTGCTCTAGAGTGGCGCCACAAGCACTCCCGTGGCGCCATTCGTGGCACATCAACGGCGCCATCTGTGCAACCAACTAATCCATATTCCACTAATCGTTCCTTGCGTGTAAACAATTAACGCTACCAAAATGCGGCGCATGGGCACTACACCCTTAAACATATATAAGCGATAATCCTATACTATGTACTTGTCGCATGCGGTTATGCCCGGCAACCTCTCAATGATTCTAAACCTGTTTTGTGTAAAAAACTACACCATCTCCCGCTAAAGGGAACCATGTGTGGATGCGAAGCAGCGGGGAGATGGTTAGCTTGAGCGCGCGCTCCGTCATTTTCATAACGCGGAACTACCGTGGCGCCCCCAGTGGAGTATGCAGCTGGCGCACCACCTGTCGTGAGCGCCTCTCCGGATTCCTAGAGGAGCGAAAGGGGGGCGAAGGAGAGGAGAGAGAGGGGGAGGGGACGCGCATGCGCTGTGGGGGTGTGGCACGCAGGCGGCGCTCCGTAGAGGATTCCTAAAGGAGAGAAGGGGGGGCGTAGGAGAGGAGAGAGGGGGAGGGGATGCGCATGCGCTGTGGGGGCGTGGCACGCCGCGGGAGGGACGGACAGAGCCGCCGGCAAGAAATGCTTCGCATTTAAGAATCATTGAGCGAACTTATACGGCACGTGTATGATACCCTTGCAAATTGACTACATGTATTTCACAGCCTCGTATTCTCCCGTGCATGAGCTCATCCAGCAATTTGTCCTTTGAGCCTGCTCTTCGCAAAGTTTAAGACCTTTGCAAATACTAAGAGCTGTGTGGACGGCAACATTCAAAATAAATCAAAAGTAGAAGAAAAAAATTATGCTCTGGCAACACAGAACACTGCATAATACTGCTATGATGGGTCACAAGTGACGCTAGCAAATTTCTTAAATGATTTGGTCTCCGATTGGCTTAGCAATTCAAGATTCGATTGCCTTAGTGGAGAATAAATTCAAAATTCTAGAGCGACGATTTTTTTGCCAATCTACTGGGGTATTTTGTTGTTCAATTGCCAGCTTTTGAAATGTTTATGCAGGTATATCGGCGGTAGCAAGTAAATGTCTGCAAGAAATAAAAAGATGGAGTTTGTGTTACTCAAAGCAAATACTTACACTAATGGGCGTTGGAATGAGAATTTAATTGATTTTGCACATAGAAACGCAGCTACCCGAAGTTGGGTCAGACAGCCTGCAAAAGGCAATTACAAGTAATTGAGAAGAGAACAATTCCGGCACATTACCTCGGGCATTCACACGATGAATGCCCGAGGTAATGCGATGAACACTGAAGCCATGTAGCGACACGCGGTATGACCAAAGGCTGAAACGTGTATGCACCCATAATTTCCTTTCGCATTCCCCACCGAACACTCTGCGTCATCTATAGAGGCGAAGCCGCGATGTCCATGCAATGCTCGTGTTTTATTAAGCCGAGCACCGCAGAATTTAAGTGGAACATTTTTGCCATTCAAGAGTGGCACATACGCAGTGGCACATGGCCGTGTTGGTGTCAGATTTATTGAAAAGCGGTATACTACTAGTGGCCCCTTTTCAGGGTCCCAAGTTGGCGTCAGGTTCGTGCAAGAGTGGCATAGACCAAGTGGCACAAAACCAGTGCTCCAAGTTTGATGAAAAATGTCACAGTTTCGCCCTAAGGGCGAAGCAATGAATGCGATAGCAACACAGCACTGTCATACGAAGTAAGGTGAGCGGCTTTGGTAGCAATATGAATTGTAGTAAACATGAGCTGATTAAGTAAGCAGGTGTGCTGCGGCGTAAGTAGACCGACATGAAGAGAGACTCAATGACCACGAGAAGGCGCGTGTGAAACGGTGGTGTTAATGAGAAGCGCTTCCCGTGGGCAGCGCGTGCGAAGGGACACACCTGTAGCGCTGCACTGCCGACCCGGGCAGCATTGCATGGGTAGCGTGCGTTGGAAAATGTGGCCCGACTATTACTAACTGATTGAACAAGCGTGGTGTGAGCGCGCATAAACAAACAAAACATGAATAGATCACACTGAATGACTGCAGACAACGACTGTCAAAACGCTGGCAGCAAGCGCATACGCCGCAGCAACGGGCGAAGGTACGTGCGGTCTATCGCTTCAACGGAAACTGAGCGGCGAATGCACGGCGCATAAAGGTCAGAGCCGTGTGGAGATAAGCGACGGTGCGAGCGAACGACGAGCGCGGGTGTTGGCAGAGTAGAAGTGCCCCTCCCCCCCCCGCCCCCGCTCTCTCCGGCGCTGGCTTCCCGCTTCCTTGTTTGCGCGTGGGAGATTGAGTGCGTTCGCTCTCCGTGATAGCGCGCGTCCCCGCACGCTTCCGCTCGGGCATACGGCGCGCGGCGAAGATTTTATCTATAGGGAACCTCACGGCGACGACGACGGCAGAAATCCGGTTGAAGTGTCGACATAATTGCTATCGCTATAAAAGGTTTATTTACCAATTTCCCACATTGCCAAAGTGTGTCCGACAGTTGGTTTCTAATCCTGTTCCCTCAGCACGGCAACTCAATACGGTACACATAAGGCGATAGACTAGCACTTACCAGAGACGCGGACGGACGGACGTACAAAAGAACTGCCGAGCTACGCCTCGTGTGAGGGTAAATGTAGCTCGAATTGTGTAAGGCATGGCGGGACAACAGTGCCATCTGCGCTCAGGCCACGTACTTGATCGAGTATTTGTTTCTTTTCTCTACGCAGCACTACCAAAGTAAAGCGCATGACATCAATTCCCGCATTAGAAAGCGCACTCGAACGCTAGGGAGGGTCCTATGGTGTAATTTTGAATCTTGCTCAGTTTCAAAGTCGTAGTCGACCCTCCTTGGTCAAATATTGTCACTGCGAATTGGCAGCCCTCCGTCTTGCTCGAGTCTCTTCACGCCGTTTCTGGAACCTGCTTGTCGAACGCTGGTCAGCGCAGCCGAGCAAACGGCGAATTTCTGTAAGAGTTTGCAAAATTGTAGGCTTGATAACTCCTGATAAGACGTAGTTTCCGTTTGATGTACATCTATTGTTGAGTGAGCGCTTAGAAAAGCGACCGGTCCCTCTTGGATTGAAAAATGTACCGCCAAGCTATACCTCTCTATACGCTGAGATAGGGGCTAAATTAAGCTGCTATTCAGTCACGCGTGGAGCGCCAACTGCACCATCGGTGCACGCAACTCGTGCATATTCGAGTAATGGTTCCTGCCCTCTACGTAACGATACCAAAATAAGGTGCATGGGTAGTACCGTTGAAAATATACAAGTGGTAATACTATACCATGTTTTTGTTACATGTCATTACGATTTGTTACATTCAACCCCCATCTCAATGCTGGTGATGCTGTTTCATGTAAAAAAAAATGACTCGCCAGCCCGGGCCTGCGAAAGTGGAACTCAATGGAAGCTGTTGAAAACTATGACCACAACTGCTGAGGAGACTATGCACTGTATGCAGTGCATTATTGCTTTCGAGTAACGGTATTAATGATCATTTAGAATATGGTAGTATAATGCGAGTAATGGTAATTTTGACAACACGCTCCGCCCATCGCGGTGCTGCAACAACACTGAAATGAGTTGCAAGGCTGGTTATTTTATATACCAAAGGCTAGGGACGTCACTTCCCACGTCGCAATCTGCCGTCGGCGCGGCGGCTTGCGCAACAGTCATCTTTACCGGTTAACGTATGCGGGTAGAATTGCATGCTTCGCATTGCTATCACGAGCGCCTTATCAATTATGTGGTTCGGATGACTGTTTTGCGCTTGTTCTTTATTGAAACGTACCCGTCGTGTTGGCTTAGTGGCTACGGTGTTGTGCTGCTAAGCACAAGCTCGCGGGATCGAATCGCGGCCACGGCGGCCACATTTCGATGGGGGCGAAATGAGAAAACACCGT
>NC_051164.1:1739666-1799338 GCF_013339745.2 Dermacentor silvarum | reverse complement strand
CAAACACAGCAAGCGTCGTGATGAGACGACTGCTTCGATCCGCGTGGGACTACGACTGCTGGAAACGTCCAGCCGTGGTTCGTGCCGCCACTATGATGTTTTCCGTCCTCCTCTGCTTCCACCACTAGCTTCGATATCGCCGATCACCGTGGCCTTTCACACAAAACCAACAACTCAAAAATATTAACAAATACCCCGGCATTCATAAAGATAACGAACTTAAATTTGCTTATTCTCAGGAATACTCATTCTAGATACCTACTCGTATCTCTGATGTTTGTTTCTTTTATTGCGATCGCGCATAGCTGAAAGTGTTCGCAACAATGCAAATGCGACGTTTATCATCCTCGAAAGAAATGATTTCGAAATATTACACTGTCACCAGAAATATCTAAAACGTTGTGTACATTGCAGGTGAGGCTGCGTCTTTGTAATGGGGAAAGCTTTATGACATTTGGGCGCAGTTAGTGTAAGCACACTGATTTTAATGTTTCTCTTAAGCTGCCTGCTTCACTGACATTCTTTTTCTCAACCTCGCATGTATTGTAAACTTTACCGGGGGGAGGGGGGGTGGAAGGCGCATACCCAGTGTCGCTATCTGCAACATTTGTGGATGGCAGACAGTCAGAAAGGCCAGCAAGCAGACAGAGCATCAGTCACTGAACAACGTTAGTACCACGCACATCATGCAAATCATATGCCTGCGGATGTTGAAAACTGTCATGAGAGAATACTGTTATCATCAGTAGAAGTTCTAGAAGGAAAATGAATTATATAGCTTTGTTTTGAACAATTAAAACTGATCACTAACCGCTTACTCAGTATAAAAACAGAGCGATACTGCTGATACGATGTTTTATACGAATGTCCAAATGACCACATTTAGAATGCTACGCCTAAGTTGATTTCTGTGAGAAATACCAAACCAATACTGCATAAACACTTGCACCACTGGACGGAAAAGCAGCGAATTCAGACTACAGACAGACAATGAACTTTTATTGAGGTCCTGAGGGACTAGCCGGTGGAGACCCGCTGGGGCCCCCGGCTCGCCGCTGGCTGCTCCCATGTCGGAATCGGGAGGCCAAGCCTCTCCGCTCTTTCACGGGCCCTCTGGACGGCCATGGACTGGAACTTGAGTTCCGTACTTGAGATGGCCTCGTCCCAGTCCTGTTCGCTGGTGAGTGACGTATCCCGTAACGCAGGACACTGCCAGAGCATATGTGCTAGAGTGCTAAACACCTCCCCACAATCCGGGCACTGTGGGTCAATTTCTGTATTAATCCTGCTTAGGAAACCTCGCGAGGGATATGACCTCGTCTGAAGCATCCTAAGCGTGATTGATTGAGCTCTACATAGATTTGGGTGTGGAGGCGGGAAGCGCCTGCGTTCCTCTTTATAGTGGGAGACGATTTCATGAAATGTTAATAACGGGTCGCTGTGGCCGAGCTCCTCCGGATCCAATGAAGCCTCACCGCCGTCGCGGCGCGTGAATTCTCGCGCACGGCGGTGAGCAATCTCATTGGGATTCGGACGGCCCGGCAGCACGTTGTCACCCATGTGAGCGGGGAACCACGTAATGTAATGCACGGGGTCAGAATAAGTTCTTGACTTGCTCTTCAGAAGCGCCTCCGCCTGTCTCGCAACCATTCCCGAAGCGAAAGCCCTGACGGCCGCGCGTGAGTCAGTGTAGATATACGGCCTTTTAAAATCCTGCATCGCCAGCGCTACCGCCACCTGCTCTGCCACGTCGGCCGTGACAGCGCCTACCGAGGCCGCAGATAGGAGCTCGCCCTTCTCGCTGACCGCCGTGACCGCGAATTTACCGGAGCGCCCATATTGAGCTGCGTCCACGAAGGTTTCCAGGCCGACCGTTGTCTTTAAAATCGTCCTGGCACGAGCTGCTCGCCTGCCCGCATTATGCTGTGGATGAACGTTTCTAGGGAAGGGACCGACGACGTAGGTCCCTCTGGAGCTCTCGTCCAGCTGAACCGCCTCACTGTGACTGTAACGCGGCCGCAAGCCCGCCGCATCCAAGAGGCGCCTACCCGCGCTGGAGCCCGAAAGCCTCGTGATCTGCGCCGCTTGTTGCGCCTCTATTAGTTCGAGGGTGGTGTTATGAACGCCGAGCTGCATTAGCCTGTCCGTGCTCGCCGTGACCGGAATACCCAGTACCTTCTTGACGCTTTTCCGCATCAACGTATCAAGCTTGTCCCTTTCAGTCTTAGTCCACTGCAGGGCCGAAACCACATAGTTGATGTGGCTCATAAGAAAAGCGTGATGCGCCCTAAGTAGGTTGTCCTCGCCTAGGCCCCCCTTCTTATTGGAGACTCTCATGATTAATCTGAGGATATTCTCGGTTTTGGCGGTCAGATGCGCAATGGTTTTGGCATTACAGCCCCTGGCATCGAGCAACAATCCTAGAATTCTGATCGAATTCACCCTGGGGATCTTCTGGCCGTCCCGCGTGTACACATCTATGGGGATCTGCTCGAGCGGCACGAGCCCCCGAACCCCCTGCCTTGCCGGTCTGTATAACATGAGCTCTGACTTGGTCGGGGAGAGTCGGAGACCCGTGCCCTCCAGAAAGGACTCGGTCACATCCAAGGCCTCCTGGAGCGCCTGTTCCACAGCCGCCTCCGAGCCTCCCGGGCACCAGATCGTAATGTCATCGGCGTACAGCGCGTGTCCCACATTTGGCACGGCGGCCAGCCGCTTCGAGAGCCCGTGCATTGCAATGTTAAACAGGAGGGGCGAGATCACCGCCCCTTGTGGTGTGCCTCTGTTTCCTAGCGCGAATGGTTCTGATTTGGTCTGCCCCACTTTGACGACCGCCGTCCTGCCCCTCAGGAAGGACTCCACAAACGCGAAAAATCTACCTCCCAAGTTCAATGCAGAAATCTCATTTAAGATGAAGTCGTGCGACACGGTGTCGAAGGCTTTGGTCAAATCTAGTGCGAGAATTCCCCTGACGTCTCTAGTCCTGTTGTCAATAACCTGTCTTTTAAGCAGTAGCATGACGTCTTGCGTAGAAAGTGATGGTCTAAACCCTACTATATTGTACGGGAACAAACCCTCGCGCTCTATGTGTTTTGAGATCCTATTGTGTATAGCGTGCTCGGCAACTTTACCTAAACATGACGTGAGTGAAATGGGCCGGAGGTTGTCCAGGCTTGGGGGCTTTCCAGGCTTAGGAATCAGTACCACCGTCGCCTGCTTCCACGAGTCCGGAACATTACCTTCCTCCCATACCCTGTTGATTTCCTTCGTAATGGTGCTAATGGACCGGTCGTCTAGGTTCCTCAAGACCCGGTTGGTTATGCCATCCGGCCCAGGGGCCGACCTGCCATTGAGATTGTGGAGGACCTCCCTGATATCTGCCTCCGAAAACGGATCATCGAGCTTTGGTGCGTCCTTCCCCACGTATTGAGGGCATTCCTGTAATTCCTCCTTCCCTATCGGAAGATACTTCCGTGCCAGATCGCGGAGAAGGGACGCATCAGAATGACCCCCCTCTTTTTGCTTATGCACTAGCCTATCTACGGCGAGCCTCTGGTTACCCTTGGTCTGTTTATCATCGAGCAGGTGCTTAAGTAGGTTCCATTTCCCCCCCGTGCGCATTCGCCCGTCTGCTGCGGAGCAGGCTTCGTTCCATTGTTGTCTGTTGAGCTCCAGACAGTGTGCCTCTATGCTGCGATTAAGCTCCGCGATCTTCTTTCTCAGCCTGCGGTTTAGCCTTTGCGTTTTCCACCTCTCCAGCACAGACCTCTTGGCCTCCAGGAGATGCGCCAAGCGCGCATCCATCCTGGGGGTCTCGAGGTCCGTGGATATTTCTTTGGTGGCCCTTTCAACGTCTCTCTTGACCTGCGCGAGTAGATCTTCCAGTGCACTGTACTCCGACTCATCCTCGTCCCGTATCTTTCTGAAGAGATCCCAATCAACGTACTTTGATATCCTAAGTGGGGCCGCTCTGATCCTGATTGATAACGCTACAATGTGATGGTCGCTCCCTAGATTTTCCTGCAAGTTAGTCCAGGCTGCGTCAATGTTTCTAACAAAGGCCAAATCTGGCATCGTGTCTCTCGAGACCGAGGTGCCTATCCTCGTCGGAAAGCGGGGATCCGCCACTAGGGTCAACGCGCAGTCTTCTGCTGTGCTGACTAAGTTCACTCCCTTCGCCGTTTGTCTATCATACCCCCAGGCCATGTGGGGGGCATTGAAGTCTCCTGCCACTATCAGAGGGCTGTCACCCGCTATGGCGACTGCTCTGCCTAGGAGTCCGCGAAAACTTTGCCTCTTATCTGTCGGAGGGCTGTACACATTGAGGACGAATATGCTCTGTTTGATCCTGCCACTAGGGATTATCTCAACCAGCTGCGCTTCCAATCTAGTGCTGGCATCAGCTCTGCCTATTGTGATCTCGTGCTCCTGGAAGGAAATTGCCTTCTTAACCATCGTAATTACCCCTCTCCTATGGTCTCCTCTCGTCGAGACAACGCGGTAACCAGAGAAGGTCGCCTCCTCACAAAGGGTCTCCTGTAGGAGCAGGACGTGCGGTTTGTCCGCTTGTGTTTTCACAAACTGCTGTAGCGCGGCCTTTCGCCTCTGGAAGCTGGCGCAGTTCCATTGCCACACAAATAATCTGTCTGTGTTGTCCGCCATTTTGACTTTATTAATTTAGAATCCCCTTGAGCGCTGTGCACTTGCCCAACGCTTCGGAATTCTGCTGTGTTTTCTTAACCTTACCGACCACCTTCAGTCTGGTTACGTCAGCTACTTTAGCCTCCATTATCCCCATTCTGCGGTTGAGGGTAGCAATGGCCTCAGACTGTTTCTTGATGGTCTCGGATTGTTGCTCGATAGCTCCGGACTGTGTTCTAATCGCCTCCGCTAATCGATCGAGGACTTCCGCAAGCGATTCTTTCGCGGTGGTCGCGGCGGGGGTGGAAGCGGACGCGGGCGCCTCCTCCATCAGCTCCGCCGCAGCTTCAGTCGACTCGGGAGGGGGCGCTTTACGCTTTGCCTGACCTAGCACTGGTTTTAGTGCGGGTGCGGGCGACGTGCTGCCATGACCGTTCTGAGCTCTCCGAATCAATTCGAGGTCTTCCCTCAACTTACGCATTTCCGCCTTGAGCTGCGCGTTTTCCTGCTTTAAAGCCTCAAGACGCGGATCCTCCGTCTGCTCTGGCAGTGTACCATGCGTTACCTTCTTTCCAGTAGTCGTCGCCGTGACCTTGTCCACCCAGGTAGGCCCCTTCTGGATGCGAACACTGGAGCGCGAGCGCCCCCTGGAACTGGAGCGCTCTCTGCTGACGGGGTGCCCCCTGGATCGGGAGCGCACTCTGCTGCAGGAGCGCTCCCTGGATCGGGAGCGCCCTCTCGTTGCCGACCGGCCCCGGGAATGGGACACGCTTGCCACGCTGGCATCACGTGATGCTGCAGCTACTTGCGCCTCCCGGGCGCGCCGCCGGCGCCGCCGCCTCCGACGCACGATGTACGGCACCTGGAAGCGCTGGCTGCATCTGCGGTCCGCCGTCGGGTGTGCGCCTCCGCAGATGGCGCACTTTGGGTCACACTGATGATCTTCTGGTGGGGAAACCATGTCGCAACCGCGGCATTTCCTTTTGTCCTCGCCGTTAGGGCAGACGTCTGCTCTATGGCCGAGCTCTCCACACGTGTAGCAAACGTCTACTTGCCTGCGATACAGGGCGCAAGGCAACATGACTGTCCCGCAGACCACGTGATTCGGCACCCTTTGTCCTTCAAAGAGCACAACGATCGTGGGGGTCTTCTTGATTCTGCGTACTTCCAATGCCTCGGGGTTTCGGTGGTTGACGATGAGCGCCTTTAGATCGGCGTCGCTTATCCCGGGGTCCACCCCCCGCACCACTCCCTTGCAGGTGTCATCCGATGCCGCAATGTATGCTGCCACGTCGAAGGGGCCCTCCTTCGTGTGGATCCTCTGGATCCTGGCGTAGGCGCGCGCATTCGCCTCATGCGGCGTGGAAAGAACTAGAATGTTCTGGATGCCATTGGGGCACACCGTGTCATCCCGCACTTGTTCCGGCGCCAGGGCCGCCGCCATGGCCAGCGCCCGTGCGAGTTGTATCAAATCCGACTTTTTCAAGTCCAGCCCCCCTCGAGGTCGGACGATGATCTTGAATTGATCCCTCGGTAGTCTGGGGAGCCTCGAGGCGTCCACGATACGCTTCAACGCGCTCCGTGGTGCGGCCGTGCGGCGGCCGCGTTTCTCGCCTTTTTGCTTCGCTTCGGGCCCCGGCATCCTTGGCTCGGCCGGCCCGCTCTTCTTCTTCTTCCTTTTGCCCAGCGCTGTTACCCAGCCTGAGCACTCCGCGTCCTCCGGGGTAATATCCATGCCTTCAACAATCACCACGCTTGGATTGGAGGCCATAGCACCACGTCTCGCCGCGACTCGCCGAGCGTCTCAAGCGAGCGTCTCGCCGAGCGGCCCCGCTCCGCCGTTAGGCTGAGCGCGTTAGGTTTAGCGGCGCGCCAGCGTGGTCCACCAGAAAACAGCTCGGAGAAAAGTCACAAAACCATCCACCGGTGAAAGTTCGGTGTCCTCCGATTCCTTGCGACAAACCGGGTCGAATGATGGAAATGTCTAACGTGGCAGCCAAAAGAACCTGCCGAAAACATTAACAAAGCGGGAGCCGATATTCAGCCGTCCGCACTGGTCGGCTTCTTCTTCTTCCTCCAAAAATTCAGACTACGTTGATTGTTTATATCTTATAAAGAGACAATATTTTATAAACGGACTAAACAAATGAATCGCTGTACAAATGACATGTACATACCACCAAGGCTCTGTGAAGTGTGCACTGGGTACTAAAGGAGTTCAAGAAGTTTTTTTTTTTTGTGAACTGTCTTACTAGGCCAAGACGCGGTATTGTTTGGTTGTATAGCGGAACGTTCATCATAAGTTCAATTGCATAGATATACTCTAACGGCATCCTTCTAGCGGATACAATTGGCACATCTCAGTGAGAAAAACCGACAATCGAGAGGGCCAGCTAAAATATAAATTTGTGTGTCTTGTAAACCATTCGCAAGGTGATGATCGCACAACCATTACTTGCCCTATTGCAATAAAAAAATGAACTAGCCACTGATCAACTGTCGTCTTCAAAAACACCCACCCCTGATAGAATCTCACCTTAATTTTCCAATGTTGCAATACTCTTAAGGCAATTTCGACTCTCATATGGCGGATTATTTCGATTGAATTTTTATATGAAGACCCTTTGGCCGTCGTTTTGCCGCTCCATACCAACCAATATACACATTGGTTGTACCGTTCTTGAGTATTACTAGGCTTGTCAAGAGCAACCCGCAATGTTCCGGTTTTCCTTATGAAAGTGTTGGCCCATGTCCAGTCATTGACTTCTATTTTCTGTCATCGAACATGCGAATGTTGGCTCTCGTTTACTTAGAGGCAGCGGACTGTAATAACCACTGTTTTAATAGTTTATTGTTAATGATCGTATCTAAGAACCAGTTTTTATTTATTCTTGTGTTGAGCAAGGTTATGCAATGTCTGGTCTGCTTTCTGGGTTCATCTGGAACAGCTGCGTCTGAGCACCAAGTCGCTGGTTTTCTTAGAAACGGTGATGCTATAAAAACTCATTTATTTCAGGAAGACTCTTTGTAAAGCTTCACAAACCTACAATTTGATATGTTTTATTGTAAAACTGCATAGTTTTGGAAACGATATCGAGTAATCTGCCCTATTCGCTAATAAGAATTGATAGATAGGTTGAGAAATATTTATTGTTTATCATCAATAGTGGAAACGTTACCAGCGTTAATGTGAGAGCGTGCGTCATTGTAAGGGAAGGGCTTTGTGACATTTGGGAGCAGACAGGGTGAACATTCTAATCACGTTGTTGACAATATCATGCACTGGTAGCCTAACAAAGGTACTTTATTATGGCTTGGTTATGAATGCAGCCATCAGCAAAAGCGTAACTCGCAGTAACCTTTGCGAAAAGGTGAACCAAGCCCAGCAAGAGGAAAATAATCGTTAGTCAGAGAATGTTATTATAGTCAAATTGCGGCTCAAAGATATGCTAGCGTACGACACACCTAACAAGAAGAAAACGCGCGATGATTTGTGTTTGTTTTTTGTAGGGGGCTGGAGGGCTGTAGTGATGGTGTTCATATAGCACATAGCAGAAAGGGATAAGGAAGTGAAATAGTTGCATGTAGGATGTAAGTTCGCCTATTTTTTAGGTTGATTGTGAAGCATTCTTTTTCGTCGGAACTTTGCAGGCAGTAATACTTACTATGGTAGGAAATTGACTCTAACACACAACGTTCTGTTACCACGAACTTCTTGAAAGCAGTCATTGCATATAACGGGGGGGGGGGGGGGGGGGGGGGGGAATAGCAGGACCATGTGCAGAAATGAACGAGATTAAGTTCATGATGCACTAGTGCAATATATATTGGTTGGCCAATGCGTACATGTGGCAAACTTGTTGACAAACATTGAAATAGTACAAACATGCGCACCAGCTTAGATATCTTTCTATGGGCTGGAAGTATAGCCCATGTGACAAACAGTCTAGCTCCTGCCTATCTTAGGCATGCGTATAACTATTCAGTACCATAGTTTTTTTTAATAGCAGCAATACCGCCGTGTTTTGTAGGAGGGAATACTTAGAGTGATAGATGTACCTGACAACTGATTTAAAACTGTAAACGTGTGGCGCATTCCGCAAACAATATTTCTGGAAATACATCCTAAACCACTGAATGTAAGTGTCGACTCACTTTAGTGGTTGTGCATTTCAAAACACTAATCCAACACTGTAGAGAACACGTTTTTTTATTCTGAACAGGTGATAAAAGCTCGATAATGAGTTTTAAGCGTACTGTGCCACTTTTCGTTGCGCCTTCATCATTGTCTGGTTATCTACTCATGTTCAGCTACCTGTTCGCCGTATTGGGAAGTCGAACAAAACGTTTTCTCTTGTGCAATGGGGATCGCACATACACCCTTCTAGCAATGTATTGTCGGCAGTCAGATGTACTAACCACTTTCTAGCCTAATGTAACTTTGGTGCTTCACAATTTTTACGAAGTGGAACATGCCACTCCAGCTTAGAAATTGGCCTGTTTGTGTGTGTAATTTGGAGGTCGTCGCAGGTGACAATGCCTCCGAATAAGGCAGAGTTGTCACAGCACCTACAATTTGTTCTTGCGAACGTAGTGATACTCACTGTGAGAGCTCGGCGAGGTCGTCATGAATGAGTTGAAAAGCCGAATAATCCCTGAAGTCAGCTAATGTTTTATCGCTTGACGGTGCTTTAATATTAAGGAACTTTGGGATTGCGTATAAATAATTGCGCCTACCAAAATCCAAGAGAGCATAGAGCTTGTCGTGCTTAGTTACATTTATAGGCTGCTCTGCACTTAGAGTTTATGCAACCTGCTTGATGTTGAGTACCCAAGTAGGCCTCTTCTGCTTTATTGGCTGGGCCATTACCGTCGATTGCTTATTCCACGTAGTCTAATTAAATTGCTTTCTACAACAGTATCTCTAGCGTGCGACACCAATTTCAAGGCTTCGCGTATGGGAGCCAGACCTGTACCTCCAGTCACATCTCCTACATAAACATGGACAGCCGTGCGTTCACCTGATTTGCGCTGTTACAAAAAGGATTTTCATTGGCGATATCAGTGGGCCTTCTATCTGCAACAGACAGGCTTGAACGCTGGGAAATGGTACCAAATGATAAATGCATACCCTGCGCACAAAAAGAGACCAACACGCATGTAGAAAAGGAGTTCGTCGTAGCACGAAACTTGTTAAAGCTGGTTGCAAAAATGTTTGAAGTATCCATCATGCGCCTACCATGGTGTGGGGGTCAGTTTGCGAGCCTCTTCTACTACCTCGCTAGCTACGTTTCTTCGCGCTTCCGCAACATTTTAGAATGATCTCGGTAATCAAATAAGGCAATGTACTCCGACTGAGCAAACTACAGGAGATAGCAAAGGGTCATTTAGAAGAGCAGCAGTTGTTCGGCGCTGGTCTACGCGGTGCCAGGTGGACCCTGGCTGTACTTAACCGTCTGTTTGAGCAGAGATTTTTTTTCAGCCACAATGATGCCTAAAGTTATGTTTGCCTGAGTGTCGACTTTGTATTTGTGTGTATACCCCGGATGTCGTTCATAAATTCGAGGCTGAGAAATGTTCTTGCATATACACTGTAATAGTACTCTTGATGTGAAAGTGGCAGGCCCGTTGTTAAGCAAACATAATTTACTGTTTTGTTTAAAGGTTCCATCGCCTTACCGGAAAATAAACTCGCATTCTGGAGCGAAGATTTTTTCGGCAATCTACTGCGGTTTTTCTTCCTTCAGTTGGCAATTTGTCAAAAGTTTGTGGCCGTATATCGGTGGTAACAAATAAATGTCTGCAAGAAATAAAAAGGAGTTTGTGTTACGCCAACAGCAAATACTGTACAGTGATGGGACCCGCCGGGGTGGCTTAGTCAGCTAAGGCGTTGCGCTGCTGAGCCCGAGGTCGCGGGATCGAATCCCGGCCCCGGCGGCCGCATTTCGATGGAGGCGAAATGCAAAAACGCCCGTGTGCTTGCGTTGTAGTGCACGTTAAAGAACCCCAGGTGGTCGAAATTATTCCGGAGCCCTCCACTACGGCGTGCCTCATAATCAGAACTGGTTTTGGCACGTAAAACCCCAGAAAGAAGAAGATGTACAGTGATGGGCGTTGTAATGAGTATATTGTCACGTAGTAGTGACGGTGAAGAAAACAGTCGCAAAACTGTGAGTGACGAAACGGAATTTATTGGGCGAACCTGTGCCCACAAATGCAAGTTGCACTCAAAGCAAAACAATAGCGACGAACACAGTCAGCGATCGTAGAAATCTAATCAGGCGAAACGCGTCGGCTTTTATACATGAATCATCGAAGGTTCCAGATTAATCCCTGGTGGCAGCGTGTCGTCCATAAATACTCGACAGTTCGCGTCGCTCATGCAATCAGATTACTTAAGCGTCGGTGACAATAGACAACGGATAGAAGCATCGATAACGTTCGAGAAACTTCCGATACATGCAGGCGCGTTCTGTGCCTACCGATAACGTTTAACATTTGTTAGCCGGTGAAAAGCGGTCGCCGGTGAAAGATAAACATGTACACGTATCAATATGGTGGATTTTGCACAATTATCTAACTTGTTTTATTAGGGTTATATTTATTTACCTTACTCTTTCTATTAGGGTTGAATAGAAATATTGTGGATGTTGTCGGGCATAGAGCGACAACAGCTTTCGCTGAATCCATGGCCGTATGTGGCTGTTGTTTTCCGGCAAAACAGAAAATCAATACGTATCTTGTAAATATCAAAAACAAGTGCGCGAATAATTGAAATACTGCAGCGATATCCAAAGTAAAACTCGCCAAATACGTGTCAACAGCCGTTGCACGCATAATCGGCCTTTATCAAACGTGATGCCTTGACTTTCAACCTCTGTAAGGTGCGTGGAGTATTTGATGTGGAGATTTACGGTCACTGCCCACGATGCGCCATGTAGCTGTGCCAGTGTGAAGTCCGCGGGTGGCGCGGATTCGATTCCGCTTGTGGCTTTTGAACTGTGTTCCCACAGCATCGCAACCCGATGCACTACAAATTGGACCACTCACCACCTCAGACACACGTTGGCGTGAAAACGTTCAGAGACATAGATAGAAAGTCTGCCTCCGGAAGGAGCGTGAAGAACCCTAAGAATGTGAATCGCAATAAAGTTTTTGGTAAGCTGTATCTACGGTAAGGAATGGTTACGTTGGTAAAGAGCCCCTTTTGTTTTTGTCATTTTTATTTGTTGTTTATTAATGCTTGTGTATGATCTGTTGATGCTAGCAGCGTAACAGTTAGAGTGGTGGTCATACGCGTGGCAGTGCCGAGTGCAGAGTGGGCGTAGTCCCGCAACATTGAAATTTCTGCAACAAATTGTACCCTTGTAGGCCCAAAAAGTCCTGATGACCACTTGTATGTATTTGATAAATTATAACTATTGTGTTATAGGAATCTGTCTCAAAGCTACGATTCCTGCTCAAAAAGACCAAATAACTCCCAAGCTAGGCCACTCTGAAAGCCACCCGCGAGAATAAATTTAGCTCCAGTTGCGTCATGCGTGAGGTGACAAATACATGTCGTAGTATTTGTTTCGCTTCTCTGCACAACAATACTAACCTGAAGCGTAGGGCTTCCGCTGACGCATTAGAAAGCGCACTAGAAAGCTTCGGAAGGTCAAACGTTTTAATTTTAAATCTTGCTCACTCTCACATTTGCAGTGGACCTGCTATGATGAAATATTTTAGGAGCAAAGTGGCATCCCTCCATCTTGCACGAGTTTATTCACACCATTTCTGGATCCTGCGCGTCGAACGCTGGTCTCCACAGCCGAGCAAGCGTAAAATTTCTGCAAAGATTTGCAAATTTATAGGTTGCTTATGTCATGATAACAACTAGGTTTCGGCTTGACGTACTCGATCTACTGTGGCTCAGTGACCGCTCTCAAATGCGACAACCCCCTCTTGGATTGACAAATCTCTGCCATTCTATACTTCTCTGATTGTTGCCTGGGGGCTAAATTCAGCTCTTATTGCGCCATTCGTGCTGCAAAAACGCTGCCGTATCTGCACGCAATTCGTGCATATTCGAGTAATGATTCCTGGCCTCTAAGCGATACCAGAATAATGCGAATGGGTAGTACAGTTGAAGACATATAAGCAATAATCCTATACCATGTTTTTATTACATGCGGTTAAGCCAAGCAAGTATCTCAGAACGATTTTGAAGCTGTTTTATGCAAAAAATTGTGCAGCTCATTTATTCACTACATGTGATGCTCTTGTATATTGGCTACGTGTATTTCGCATCCTCTCTTCTTCCTTGCATACAGCTCGTAATGCGTGTAAGCCTCTGAGCCTGCCTTTCGCAAAGGTCAAGGAGAAGACCTTTGCCGAAACGCATAGCTGAATGGAGAATAATATTTAAAATCAATCATAGGTAGAAAAAAGAAATGAAACTCAGGCAAGGCTGTATAATATGAAATGTTGCTATGATAGGTCACTTATGACGCCAGAAAATTTCATGAATTAAACTGTTTAGTCTGCGAAGCTCAGGAATTCAAGATTCCATTGCCATAGCGGAGAACAAACTTAACTTCTAGAGCGAAGATTTTTTCGTCAAAATACTACGTTTTTTCATCCTTCTGTGACAAACTTGCGAAACGTTTGTGGACGTATATCGGCCGTCACAGATAAATGCCAGCAAGAAATAAATAGGAGGAGTATGTGTTAAGCAAACAACATAGTGATGGGCGTTGTAATGAGTACATGATTGATTTGGCGCAAGTAATTATATAATTACGTTTATTAGCCTCAGATTTTATTACATTACTGTTTCTATAAGGCGTGAATAGAAATATTGTCGAGGCTATTGTGAATAGAGCGATAAGTGTTCACTTAAACCAAGGCCGTATGTGGTGATATATGAGACTGATGACATGATGAGTGGCATCGCAGCCAGCTCTGAAAGAAGATCACGACGAATACTCGAGCAGTGGCACGAGTTCATTTGAGGGACAGCGGAGGTCATCCCACGAACGGGCGCCTAAGGGCTGCGTTCTAAAACAAATGAGCCATTCTACTCTGTCAAGGTGGATGACCAGTAAAGCTGTTTAGCAGAAGACACAGACATGACTGAGAATGCTGAACAAATGTACGAAAATATTTATTGTCTTGATCGGTGGTCATGCTAATGAAAGGTACGCGCACACATTTATTGTCCTGATTGGTGGTCATTATTTGTCTTGATCAGTGGACAATTGGTGTTTGCCACCCGCCGGCGCTGATTATGCTCTCGCATGTGTTTTTGCTGTTGCTCTTCATAGGCGCGTCGCTCCTCGGGAGTCGGGACTGTACGCGGCCTCCCCATTACGACAACAGCAGTGAAAATGAGAAATGGAGGACGGCATCGTGTCTTTCTAGTTTGTTTACATGCCGTCAAAACAGGAGATCGGAAGGAAAGGAAACTTTTCTAATCTCAACAGAAGATAAAGGCTCGATGACGGGTTTTATGGGTCATGTGGCGCTTTTGGTTACGCCTATATTATTTTCAGGCTATCTATTCATCTTCAGCTCTCATCTCGTCATATTGCGAAGCCGAACAAAAACTTCACTTCAGTGCAATGGGTAATCGAGCATATGCCCTTCTAGCAATGTATTGGCGACAGTCAGATGTACTAACGACTTTCTAGCCTAATGCAACTTTGGTGCTTCACAACTTGTACGAAGTGGAAGACGTCCCCCCAGCTTTGAAAGTGGCGTGTTTGTGCGTGTAATTAGGAGGTCACAGCAGATAATAACGCCGCCGAATACGGCAAACTTATCACAGCGTCCCCTTTTTGTTCTTGCTAACATAGTTATACCCACTGTGAGAGCACAGCGAGGTCGCCATAAATGAGTTCAACACCAAAACATTCGATGACGTCTGATAATATTTTGTTTATTGGCGGTGCTTTCGTTTAAATGCACCTTTGGATAGCTAATAAATTTTTGTGTCCACCAAAAGCCAAGGGAGGGTGGAGTTTGTCGTGCATAATTACATTTAGTAATCTACTGTTCCCCAAGGGTACATGCGACATACTTGATGATGCTGAGTACCCAGGTAGGCCTCTTCTGCTTTATTGGCTGGGCCATTAACATTGATTGCTTGTACCACATAGTCTAGATAAATTGCTTCTGCACAAGTACTTCCAGCACCACAGTACGCGCTGGCTGCGTGTTTAGTAAGTCAACTTGTGCCACTAACAAATGCAGAGTAGCGTGCGACACAAGTTTCAAGGCTTTGTGAAATGTGAGCGAGAGCTGTACCTCCAGTCACAACGACTACATAAAACATAGAAAGCCGTGCGTTCACCTTATTTGCATCGCCACGTGAAGGATTTTCATTGCCAATATTAGTGGCGCCTTCCACCTTCAATAGACAGGCTTGAAAGCTGGGAAATGGTACCAAAGGATAAATCTATGCAACTGCGTACAAACAAGATACCCACACTCATGCAGTAAAGGAGTTCTTTATAGCACGCAGCTTCTGAAAGCCGGTTGCAAAATTGTTTGGAGTAGCCATCGTGCGCCCTGCATGTCATAGTGATCTGTTTGCGATTCTCATATACTGCAGCGCCAGCTACGTTTCTTGGTGCTTCCGCGACATTGCAGAACGATCTCGGCAATCAAATAAGGCAATGTACTCCGGCTGACCAAACTACACGTGACAGCACGCGGTCATTTACAAGATCAGCAGTTGTTCGGCGCTGGTCTACGCGGTGCCACATGGACCCAGGTGGTACCTACCTAACTCTCTCTGTAAGGCAATGCATTTTCAGCCAGAATGATGCCTAAAGTTCGGTTTTCCTGAGCGTCGGCTTTGTATTTGTATGTGCTGTGGATGTCGAACATAAATTCGAGGCTGACAAATAGTCTTTTTGCATATAGACTATATTAATGTTTTGGAACTAGAAGTGGCAGGCCCAGTGTGAAGCAAACATGAGTTAGTGCTTTGTTTGCTCCTTCTAATTTGTTTGTCATTTATATCGAGTATGATGTATTCCATGCAGAATACAATATAGCGTAGTCAATGTAAGCACCCATATTGATACATAGCACAGTTGTGCCTGTGCCTATACGGGTGAATCAATTTTCTTGTGATCCCCGGCAACTGTCATCACTCGGTGGCATGGCGGCGGTTCATGCCGTTATCACGCGTAGGTTCACTATTGAACATAGGTTTCGGTGCGGGATTCCGCAGTGCCCTAACGACACAATTTCGTCACAGGCACTCACCGACGCATGGTAGACTCCGGGGTGCTGTTTACGCTGCGAATTAGCACTAATCTCGCGCGCATCCTATCGCGGTCATTGCTTTGTTCTTCGAGCGAACCAGTAAATAATAAGAGTGTGCACAATTATGGACTTGAATTTGTGAGTGTGCAGCGAAGCCGTCCCTTCTTAAAATACCCATTTAACGGTCCTCGTCGGACCAATTCCTTTGAAAGTGGGGTCAACCGACTTTTTTACTTACATTTAATATCGCTGCCTCACGCAGGCGTTCAGAAACATCGGCTCTCTATGTCCCCATCCGAAAACTCTTGCGAAACTTCCTCTGACTGCGTCACTGCAAAATAAACGGAAAATCAATGCATCTTGTCGCATAATATCGGAACGCATGTGTCATAATTGGTGTCGTCCTCGGAATTGGGTCTGATTGCATGTGCCTTGCAAATTTATTGCCTCAGCGTCACAAATTTAGAATGCCAGCTAAGGTAAATATTTCAAATCACATTACGTATAGTTCTTAAATTGGTCGAATATGCATTTGAATTTCTCGTGCAAATAATGTCTGCCTCCTTGGGTAGCTCCAATGATGAAATCCTCTTGTCAAAAATAATTTTTAAGAATTCTAATAACTAGCATAGGCAGTCTGTCAAAATTGCTTTGTCGTAATAAAGTATTTCGTTCCGTCCAGTTGCAATATGTCTACACAACATGAAAAAGCCGCAGATCCACCCGAAAGGCGGTAACATCGATATCGGCCGTCTAAACTTGTAAACATAGATATAGTAACTAAATGAACACGCGTGGTGCGTCGCGCGCAGAAGCAAACATCAACACATCTCAATCGATGACCGCGGAAACTCGCTGTCAAAAAGCTGGAGTGAGGAATAGCGGCAGCAGCAGCAAGCGAATTGAGCTTCGTGCTGCATCTCGTATCAACGCGAGCTAAGCCCCAAAAACACAGCGAGCAGTGGACTGTGACCCGACGCAGATGGCGTTCTAGGTACAGCGGCCCGGTTGGGCACGCGCGGCCGCCAGCGGTCCCCGGAGTAGAACGCGCCCCACCCACGTTCCTACCCGCGTGGAATAGAACGCGGTGCTGTGACATTGGCGCTATTTTCGACACTGCCCGAATTTTGTCATTTACTGAAATTTCACGTTTTGCCGGTCGTGATTTCCTTAAAGTGCCGTCAATCCCTCTCTTACTGGCTGAAAATGCCAAAAACGTAATTCGACTGCTTGGTGCTGGGCTACAGTGTCCAGTAAGCAGCACTTTCGGAGAAGATGATGTTTATTTTCCAGATTATTACACACATGTAAAAAACACTTGTGTAACCTGTAGCCGAAGGCTTGTTGAAGGTCCAATAAAAAATATAAAGGAACTGCTATCGCAGCAGGAATAAATAAAGAGCAATAGTAATAGAATATACAACGTTGTTGATTGTGAATTCCCAAGTCAACGAAAAATCAGTAGATCAGAGTACCAAAGAACAGTGTAAGGCGCACAGTTCGAATACAGGAGAATAGCTATCTCAATTTTCGAGAAGTGCACTATTGTCAATTTCTTTTACGTATCCCCCCAAAAGTGTGAAACAATATCGATTAGTATTGAACTAGTTCGTAAAGCATACAATTTTGGAAATTCAATACGTACATAATGAGCAAAACGAGAGCAATATGACATTTCAATTGATAATAAAAGAACACAATCGCGTCACACTAATTACACAGAATAAGCAGCAAATAGTCTTAAATTATTAATCCTTTTACTTTGTACAGATCTTACAGATCTATCAAGGAACTTATGATTTACTCTGTCTTTAAGAAAGAAAGCAAATAATGTTTCAGGGCGCTAGGAAAGTCGGAAGAATTAATGATTCCCTCTGAGAGTCCGTTCCAGGTTTTAATGCCCGTGAACTGTAGCATAGGCTCTCCGTATACATTGCTACATGGTGGGTGAATAAAATGACCTGCAGTTACATTTCTTTGTACAACGCGAAGACGAGTAAAATATGGATGAGCTTAATCGGTGGCTGAATCTAACTACCCTCTAAACACACAATGAAATGCTCTGCTGACGTAAGTAGTGAAATAGTAATATGTGATATTGGTGGAATAATGGGGCCATGTTATCGTAGTACTTAGAATGAGACATTATCCTAATTGCACGTTTTGGAGCTTAATAATCGGAATTAATATGGTTTTATACGCCCATTCCCCGAGTGACTTTCAATAAAAGCAAATCATATAAGTCGTAAAAGAGATGTGTCAAAGTACTCGCGGGCTAGAGTTAAGCCGTAGAAACCAGATGCTTATGTAGAGCAGACGCTGTTTATGTCATCTTGCCATTGCAGGTGTTTATCAAAAATTACCCGAAGGTATTTTTAAGAACTTGTTTGTTCCAATGAGATGTTATTTATGTGTATGTTTAAAGGTGTCTGAAATGTTTAATCGTGACTGAAAAAACAATATATTTTGTTTTATTTGTGTTAATTGCTAATCTGTTACCTAAGAACCAGTCGCAAATTCTCTTTAGGTCTAGATTTATATTATGACTAAGTTCTGCAATATGATCCGCAGTTACTATAATGCATGTGTCATCTTTTTACATCATTATTTCTGCAGCATCTATTATTTGTTGCAGGTCATTTATATACAAAGAAAAAAGAAGCGGACCTAATACGGAGCCCTGAGGGACTCCAATAACGATATCTTGTTTTGAAGAAGTTACGTTATTGATTATCACAACCGGACATTGATCTTTCATATAACTTCTTAAAAATTCGAATACTGCCTCGAAACCCGCAATGTTTAAGTTTGTTCAATAACATGCAATGATCCACTGTGTCGAATGCTTTCTTTAAACCTAAACAGACGAAAGCCACTAGTTTGTTTAGTTGTAAAGCCATATTTACCTTTTGTTTTAACGTAATGACTGCAGTAGCTGTTGCGAAACGAGTCCTGAAGCCGTTTTGCTAATGACAGGGCACATTGTACTTATCAAGGAATATTTTCATCCTACTCGATATAATTTTTTTCAAAAAGAGTATTTATTAGGTTTAAAACAGAGATTCGCCCATAATTTGAAGGGTCAGACGGATCACCTTCTTGATGGATTGTAATGACTTCTTAGAGAATTTTAAGAGAATTTGGATACTTTGCTTGTCTAATAGAATGATTGAACATTCGACACAAAAAGATCGCAGTTTCGCCCGAAAGGCGAAGCATTCATTGCGATAGCAAATTAGTAGAGAGCTATTCGGAGTAGGGATAGTAGTTTTATCAGCTGCATAAACTTGGACACATTGGCTTACTAACTGAATTAACGATCGTGATGTCAGCGCGCACAAGCAAACATGAATAGATCACACTGAATGACCGCAGCCAACGACTGTGAAAACGCTGGCAGCAAGCGCAAGTTCGCGCGGTCTATCGCTTCAACGGAAGCTGAGCGGCGAATGCCCAGCGCATACAAAGGTCAGAGCCGTGTGGAGATAAGAGATGGTGCGGGCGACCGCCGGGCAAAGTGCAGAGAAGAAGTTGGCAGAGGAGAAGCTGCCCCCCCCCCTCCCCCCCTCTTCCCGTTTCTTGCTTTCGCGTGGGAGATTGAGTAGCAAGATACGCCTTTGGTTCCGGAGCACAGCGCCGCCCCGCCTCCCTCCCCCCCATACCCCCACAGGGGACGGTCGCGATTGCTTTCCGCCGTGCGTTCGCTCTCCGTGATAGCGCGCGGGGGAGTTCGCCCTCCGTGATAGCGCGCGTCCCCCGCGCGCTTTCGCTCGCGCATACGGCGCGCGGTGACGATTTTATCGCCCCTGGAAGCTATACGGAACCTCACGGCGACGGCGACGACGACGGCGACGCCAAAGGCAGAAATCCGGTTGAAGTGTCCATATGATTGCTATTGCAATAAAACTGGGCCTAGGATATCAATAGCAGCCTATCAGAAATGCCGTCGTGCCCTGATGCTTTATTGTTAGGTGTATTTAATCTTCAGATAAATGAATTTGCTACTCGATTTAGAGCTGGAAGAGCTTCACTATGTAGTTGTGGTAGATAAGCGGCTAGTGCTGGAGCTACAGTAGTGAAATGCGTTTTGATGTCTTCAACAGTGTCTGCATCGACAGTGGGAGGAGAAACACATTTTTTTTCTTTTTACCAGTAACCTCATATACTATTCGCAACAGTTGTTTGGAATCGCCAGCAGCTTGACTGATACATTGCGTATTAAAATACGTCTTTCGGATCATCATCATGGACACCGCTTTGCTGCGAAATGTCCTCAAATGACCTAAGTAGTATGCATTATCCCTATTATTCGTCTATTTGTTATACCAGTATTTTTAAGTATTTCAAAAAATTTTGTCGCCATCCCTGCACAGATAGGCTGATTATGAGAACTTGAAGTATATGCATACTGCTACACTCCTTTATCAACTAGATAAAGTAGTTTAGTTAGAAAACTCTATGTTTACATTATCATTATACATTTGTTCCAAGTCGGCATCAATGATTTATTCTCTAAACTTCTTATTATCTAATCTAGTTATGCGCGTCTCGTCTTTTTTGTTCATTATACTTTGGCTGGTAAATTCCGCAAAGATAGGCAAATAGTCTAAAAGAGGCAGACTGTGCACTCTACGATCAAATCCAGACTAGGTATTCGTCAATGCATGATCAAGTAGAGTAGCCGTACGGCTTGTTACGCGTGTCGGTTGACATATTTAATTTCGGATTTGAACAATTTAAGGAGGTAAGAATATTCCTTGTGTATTAGATTAAGTACATCAATAATCACTTGACAACGATTACAGCCTGCGTAGCTTGACAGTTTCGTAGGCAAGATAAAATTGATTCCATTTTATCGAGAAAACTGCCGAGGGTCACGTTTAGAGGTCGATAGACCACGGCTACAATATAACCAGTTTCTATTTTCACAAACAGCACTTCACTATCGCAGATGGAAATTGTAAAATCGAGATTATTTTTCACCACAAGGGCGATCACCGCCCCCTGGATATTGTGACGCAGGCAGGAGGGTATTAATCTGTACCCTGGAACAGCTACGATTTCATTGTTCAAAAGCCAAGTTTCACGTGTTGCAATGACGTCATACAAGAAATTATGCACCAAAAAAATGAGGTCAACAGGTTTACGTTTTTTCTTAAACTGCGTAGGTCGCAATGACAAGCGGTCGCAATGACAAGCGGTCGCATTTTTGTTGAAACAAAGGTCATCAATTTGCTTTGATGTGTAAGCCATTTTGTTTTAACGGTTGCATCTGTCAGGCAGCCCAAATATATGGAATCGCACTGTTTCAGCTTAAATCGTCTTTACTTGTAAGGCTGATGACCCTAGAATTATCTGTCTTCCGCTTAAGTACTTTGCCATTCGATACCCAGGTGAATTTACACTTTTGCTGTCGCTTCATTTGGTTGGTCTTGGCGAGTAGTGCCTTATATTCAGGGCGTAGATGTTCACGCACAGCCGTTTATCTTATTTCGCACTAAGCATTGCTGTTGTTGATCCTGCAAGCCGCAAGAAAAAAGAGACCATTTCGCGTTTTCGGCGTGAAATAAACCTGACAATGACATTTTCCGGTCCATCACCCTTTGTGCGCACATGATCAATGACATCAATGTCTCCATCAATAAGATCAACATTCAAGGATTTGCATAGTTTCGTAAAGAACTTCATTTGCAGTGCAGGGGATGCCTTTCAATTCAAGATTGTTTCTGCGACCGTATTGTTACCATTCAGTCAATTGCCGTCTTGTTTTTGTAAGTTCTTTCTCCAACCGCTTCTTTTCTGTTTGAGAAATCAGGCTTTGTTTCTGCACCTGAGAAAGTTCTTGTCGAAAGTTTACAATTTCTTGCTTGAAGTCTTCAATGTTGCTATTTAAAAAGTCGATTGAAGCTGCAACTAATTTGAGCTGTGCTTTTATGCTGTTGTTTTATCGGTCGATATTTTTAATTTCTGTTTTTTACTTCTGACGAAACTTACGCAAATTGTGCGGTCATTTTCACCACAGTCTCAACAACCTCCTTTATAGATCCAGGCAGTTTTTTCCAATATGTCTAGTGAATTGTACGAGAGCGTAACTCTTTTCACTTTCCATGATGCAAAGCAATATATCAACAGTACATCAACAAAAAGCGCACATCAAACAATGGAGTAATACGGTAACACAGAGCAGTTCAGCAGCCGAAATATACTAAGTAGAAACAGTAAAAAATTGCCTTTGGCTCACCTGCAGCGGTGAAAAAATGCTGGTTTTAGCATGTCGTGCTGTTAAAACGGCTGCCGAACCACTCTGATCTGTAGAGTGGTTCTGAAGAAGAGTTACATATTTTTATGGGCAAAATAAGAGGGAGCACAGGAGCGCATGACAGACAGCCACCGACATCTGGGACAGTCTTTCATCGGGACAGTCATTGTACAGTCATTCATTTCAGTGTTCCGTGCAAGAAAGAAAGAAAGAGATAGACATACACGCATAGTGCTAGACAGACAGAAAGACAGAAAATTCTACAGAACCAATTTCACGATGAATGATGGCGTTACTCCAATTCGCATTGAATTAATGTAGAGACACGGCATATTGCTAATGCAGAAACTTGTATGCAGCTGGACGCCGCGGTCACGCTTCTACTGCCCACGCTGGGCCGTATAGCGGCGCCTCAGTGAAGTCCCCGGGTGGCGCGGGTTCAATCCCCTGGCTACTTCCGAACCTTGTTCCGTCAGCATCGCAGCCCCTTGCGCTACCCATACGACCACTGCACTACCAATGACGCAAGTTGGCGGGAAGACGTTTATAGGCATATACAGAGAGTCTGCCTCTGGAAAGTGCCCGAAGAACCCTAAGAATGTGAATCGCAATAAAGTTTGGGTAAGCTGCATCTACGGTAAAGACTGGTTCCGTTGCTAAAGAGGTCCTTTTGTTTTTGTAATTTTTGTTTTGTTTTTTCTGAAAGCTTGTGTATGTGGTCATACGCGTGGCTGTGCCGGGCGCAGATTGGTCATAGTCCCGCAACGTTGAAATTTCTGCAACAACTTGCACACCTGTAGGCCCTATGATGGGCAACTGTAGGATGGGCACCTGCATGTGTTTGATAAATAGTCAGAGCCCTTCCGCCGTACGAAGAGGGAAGTCCAGCGAAGCGGGCGCTCTAGGTGGGATTTGCTACGTTGGGGTTTAGCTATAGTGGGGATTTGCTATGTTGGAATTTGGCTAGAAAATAGTACACCGACCCCTTCGCTACGTGCTCGGGAGAGAGGCTTCGGTGGTGGCTCTGAGTAGCAATATGGGTATTCTTTAACACTTAGACGATGGCTATACAATGCCCGGCTCAGAAAAAAAAAACTGGCTTGGCGTCCACAGGTGAAGGCTTTGCTAGCGCGTTGCGGGGAATGGGACGCATCAGCGTCCATGGGCGACGGCGTTCATAGAGCATTCCTCACCATTTTCTACGACGTTATCAGAAAAGAGTCCTTGACCAAAGCTCCGTATATACAACCAACGCTAACACAACTCCTCTCACACCCTCCTCCTCCGCTGACCTACTTCTTTCGTACACGGTCATTGGTTGGCGCGTCTCAAGCTCTGCTCCTCCAACGCGAGTACTGGACGGCAGGACTTACGTCAACCGCGTTCCTCATTTTCCTTTTCATTTCCCAGCCCTTAACAGCTTCGCAGTAATTATACCTATTGTGCTATAGGAAGCAGTCTGAAACGTTACCATTCTGAAATGGACAAAGTAAATGCCAAGCCTCTCTGAGGGCCACGCTCGAGGCAAAATTTAGCTCCAGTTGCGTCATGCGTCGCGTGACAACGTTGCCTTCTACGCACGTGACACATACAAGTCGTAGTACTTATTTCTTTTCTGTGGGCAACAATAACAATTGATGTAAGCCGTATCACGTCTATTGACGCATTAAATAGAGCAATAGAAAGATAGGGAAGGTCCAACGTTGTAATTTAGAATCTTGCTCGCTCTCATATTTGCAGTCTACCCGCTATGATGAAATATTTTCGGAGCAAATTGGCATCCCTCCGTGTTGCTCGAGTCTTTTTACACCCTTTCTGGATCCTGCGTGTCGCATGCTGGCCTCCGCCGCCGAACAACCCTTGGATTTCTTCAAATATTTGCAAATCTCTAGGCTTTATATCTCCTGATAACAACCGGTTTGGGTTTGATCTACTCGATCTACTTGGCTAAGTGACCGCTCTCCAATGCGACAAGTCCCGCTTGGATTGACAAATCTACTACCATGTTTACCTTTGTGAACGCTCAGTCAGGGGTTAAATTTAGCTCCTGTTGCGTCATTGGTGGCGCAAGAACGGTGTCATCTCTGAGCCAAAGTCATGCATATTCGAGTAATGGTTTCTGGCCTCTAAACAATACCAAAATAATGCCAATGGGTAGCACAGTTGAAAATATCTAAAGGTAATCGTATACCATGTTTTTGTTACATGCGGTAAAGTCAAGCTACTGCCTCTCAATGATTTTGACGCTGGTTTATGCAATAAAATTATGCAGCTAATTTTTTCACAACCTGTGTAATGCCCTTTCATATTGGCTACGTGTATTTCGCATGCTCTCTTCTCCCGTGCATACAGCTCGTAATGTGCGTTAGCCTTTGAGCCTGCCTTTCACAAAGGTTAAGGAGAAGGCCTTTGACGAAGCGCATAGCAGTGCAGAGAATAATATTTAAAATAAATGAAAGGTAGAAGCAACAAATTATACTCAGGCAACGCTGTATAATACGTAGTGCTACTATCATAGGTCACAAATGACGCCAGCAAATTTCATTAATAATTTAGTCTGCGAAGCTCAGGAATTCAAAGTTCCATTGTCTTAGCGGATAAAGAACTCAAATTCTAGAATGAAAATATTTTCGCCAATCTGCTGCGATTTTTCCTGCTTCAGTTGCCCAATTCTAGAACGTTTGTGCATGTATATTGGCGGTCGCAAATAATGCCTGCAAAAAATATACTGGGTGTTGAAAATTAAGCTTTACGAAATGAAAAAAATTCTTGTGAAAGGTAGCATAATTCTAATCATTGAGCTGGGTTATTCGATGAGTAGGACAATAATGCCACGAGAAATCGACACACACTAATTAACTTCTTGGTTAATTACTTTACGACACATGTTGCAACTCACGAATTGTAGCCGGTGAGTTTGTCAGGCGTATCCACTTGGAATGAATTTCCAGAATGACACCAGTTTGGAGATATGCGCCTTCAAACTCGCCTTGAAAATGCATTGTCGTTCCACTTACTTTTTTACCAAATGCTGTTTTCTTCTTCTTTCTGGGGTTTTACGTGCCAAAACCAGTTCTGATTATGAGGCACGCCGTAGTGGAGGCTCCGGATTAATTTTGACCACCTGGGGTTCTTTAGCGTGCACTACAACGCAAGCACACGGGCGTTTTTGCATTTCGCCTCCATCGAAATGCGGCCGCCGGGGCCGGGATTCGATCCCGCGACCTCGTGCTCAGCAGCGCAACGCCTTAGCTGACTGAGCCACCCCGGCGGGTAAAATGCTGTTTTATACAGCACAAAAGTAACTGGAACGTCCATGTATTTCGTCTCACACTTTGGGAAACATCTCGGAACTGGTGTCATCCTGGAAATTGATTTCAAGTGGATGCGTCTTGCAAACTCACCGGCTACAATTCGTAAATTGCAATATCTGTCGTAAATTAATTAACTAAGAAGTTCTTTAGTCAATTTGTGTTAATTATTTGAATATGTGTTTTCATTTCTGGTGCTATTAATGTCCGCCTTTTCAAAAAAACCCAGCTCAATGATAAGAATTGTGCTACCTGCCACAAGCGATTTTTAAAAATTCCGGAAAGCTTAATTTTGAACGCCCTGTATAGCAGAAGTTTGTGTTAAACAAACCACAAATACTGTACAGTGATGGGCGTCGTATTCAGCATATGATTGACTTTGCGCAAGTAATAAGTTTGTTAGGTTGATTAGGCGAAGATTTTATTACCTTACTTTTATAAAGGAGTGAATAGATATATTGTGGAGGTTGTCGTTAATAGTAAAATGCCAGCGTTCACTCAAACCAAGGCTGTACGACGATGCATACGCGAGCAGTGGTACTAGCTTGTTCGCACGGTTACGCCGAGGGACAGCGATGTTCAACCCAGGTACAGGCGCCTAAGAGCTGAGCCCCAAAGCTGATGAGCCGTTCCACTCTCTGAAGGGTGATGACCGGCGAAGCCCTTGAGCACACGACACATTTGAACAAAAGTAGGAACACATTTATTGTCTTGATCGGCAGTCAATATTTGTCTTGATCGGTGGGCAATTGGTGTTTGCGGCCCGCCGGCGTGGATTGCACTCTCGCATATGTTATCCCCGTCACCCTTCATTGCCGGGTTGCTCCTCGGGAGTCTGGACTATGCGCGACCTCCCGATTACGACAACGGAAGTGAAATTCAAATTGGAAAACGGCAACTCGTGTTTCTGGTTTGTTTATATAGCGCCACCTCGGGGGGGAGAGACCAAGGGATGGAAACTAAATACGCAAACGCCGATTAAGATAGGGCGGCTGTGAACATAGACATGGCCGACGCGGGTCGCACAGCGACAAATCTTTCAGCAATCTTTATTATCTACCTGGGAGCCTACTGACCTTGAAAACGGTACCTACTGATAACTAATCTACCTAGAATGCATATCTGAGGGACGCCGACGAGACAGCTATGGAAGAAGACGATGAACGCACGAGCTGTTGCACGAGCGCGTGCTGCGCTGGACCTGAGTTTTTGCTTACACAAACGAAAAAGCTATGCAACCCTAGCCATACACAGCTTCGCGATAGAACAAAAACGCCCTAATAATCTTTTAAATGAAAAACTACAAATACGTTAATCATTCACGGATTGCAGAGATCTCAAATGTAAACCTAGCGAAATATAGGTGTAGCTTATCGTACTTGGAACGAGCGATCGTGCTCTCTCTGGATGCGTCAGCAGCCTTTGGCGCACTTCATTGGTCTTTTTCAAACATGAAGCCTTGAATTTTAACATCCTTAAGGTGCGCGGAGTGTTTGGTGATGAAATTTAAGTTGCACACCACCACCATTGCCGGCAAGCGTGCTCGTTTTAAGCCAGTGCGTTTTTAATATTATTTCGCTGGCTTCCTCCTTTTTGTGTGTGCCCTTGCGAAAAAAGAACTGCACAAGCTAAATAGGTTGTGAAATATTGTGATCGGTCATTTCTAGGGATGGTTCAGAAAGCTTTACTGAGCCGCTTCTCAGTGAGCAGATGTATTTAAAATTTGGCGAAATAAAGAGAATCACGCGAGTACTTTTAAATCAATACTAACATGAGCAACACGTGTAAGTATGCAGCAATTGTTGTTCGTGCAAAAGCCTCCTTGAATGTTTTATTTTGATGCAACACAATAGTTTCATCAGACAGTAGAGTATAAATGTTTGATGCGCACCGAATGCAAGCGCTTGCCCATTTAATGGGACTGTTGTACAAGTATATTAAGTTTAACGCAGAAAAGGTGGTCCGCTTGCTTACAGATACAATTCTATTTATATCACTGCTCGAAAGAGGGCCTTAATGGCGCCGTGGGGATACTCTAAAGCGTTCTCGGTAACCATTCGACATTGAGATTTGTCAAACTCGCTTACGTCCATGCATGCTTTCTTTCGCCGAGGGCCAATTTTACATGCGCGATTGTTTATTAACGACTGTGTTTTAACGCCGCAGTAGGCGTCGAGGAGAATTTACGATCTCTACAAAATGGCAATTCAAACACTATCGGCCACGTATATGCATTGCGAAGTTTCAGTTGCATCTTGCTTTTGGGTGCTTTTTACACACGTGTAGACGAATATGGCAAGAACTCGTAATTGAGAACTAACGTTGTGCTCAATGCCCTACATATCTCCAAAGCGGAATTACCATTACTGTTCACCTCACATACTCTAATTTTAACGCCCATTATTGTTGGCATGCCTAGCATAGAAAAGCGTACTCTAAGATTGCTTATGTAATAGTTACTTCCAATTCATAACTTTTGCGGGACCAACGCAACGACAGATAAAAAAAGAATTACTCGCATAACGCTAACGACAGAGGTAGCGGTAGTAGAAACTTTTGCAGCTCAGATTCTAGTTAAGATTAAAAGCAACAAAAGACATCGAAGAAGCGATAACCTGCAGTGTATTAGCAGTTACAGAATAGGTGCCGAGAGAAAAATATCGTAGTCCAACGCGGTTGAAAATTGGAATTTTGATTAGGAGATTAGGCGGCTTATGCTTTCAAATCTGAAAGTTCGGAGGCATGCGACAAAATCAGCTCACAAAAATTCGGGGTAAGTAGAATTAACTATTGTAGTCTTTCGTCTTCCAGTGGGCGTTAATTAAAATGATGTGCTTACTTATTGTCACGAGTATGTATGATAAAATGTACGATACTCACGGTATTCTGAAAATGTCAGTTCGCCGGGCCCATTATTATTACGTCGACGGTTGTTTGCGTAATGTACGCGTGTATTTTAGGAGAGCAACACCATTATAACATTGCAAAGATAAGTCATTATCGACAGATAGCAGCTGTGGTACACGTCTTCTTAGCGAAAAAACTTGTTACGTTTGCAGATCTGCCATTTCTTGTGCTGCCTGAGATAATGCCTCCCTTTCCCCGTCTGAACACTTTGATAGACGCAACTGAAACGACGGATTGCGTTGTCTTTAGTTATAGGAACGGTTTCGTTTTGCGAATATGTGGGCGCTTTACTGTTGAATATGCTAACCGAGTAGCGACGTGGTATATCGCGGTAGAGGTCCACCATCCGGCTAGCCTCTCTGAAGTGCTATCCGTGAGGGATCCGTTTCAAGGCAGTACAAAAGCAGCAAAAAAAAAAAAAACTGTCAAAGGATTCTCGTGCGCAGAGCAGCAAAAGCAGCGAGGCGAAAACGCAGCAGCACCCGCGCAATATCTTAAGTGCGCCGCGCAGTAAAAAAAAGCATAATGAGAGTAAAAAAAGAGGGTAGGCTTGTGACGTATAGATTATGCGATCCTCCGGCTTCCGTATGGAAGAAACCAGGCAAGGAAATTATCTTGTGGACGCTAGCCGATGCAAACGGTTAGATTGTCCGTGTTGGCAGTGAAGCTCGCTTCCTGAAAGGGAGGGTGCGCGACACTAAATATTCCTATGAATCCTGTCACGAAACCAATTTGACGAATAATTGCAGTCGAATGTGCACGAGACGGATCCTAACTTCCAGCGTAGAACTATACTATTATAGACCGGAGAACGTTCGCTCAATGATTCTTTATTCTGTAGTGTCAAATGTTCATATGCTGCGACCCAGAGTTCCCTCTGCATGGTGCCAATGCGGGCTTTACATATAAACAAAGTTGAAGGCGAAAAATATATAGCGCAAAGCACGGAAGAAGAAAGGGAAAATATACGCCAGGGCCTGTCCGTACTTTATTGTTTCCTTTTCCTCGCTATCGGCGCGTTAATCTGAACAGCAAGCCTAAATTCAGCCGCATTTGAAATACGACGTGTTTTATTTATTTATTTTTTACTTACACATTATAGCGAATAGCTTTGAAAGCACAATTTGACCTCTCCAGATGGGTTATCTGTATTGACGGGCGTTATTGGCACGGCAAATTGCTATGTTCAGAGTAGGTCTCATTGAATATATTCACTAATTACCTATTGAATTGTTGCATGTGTTTTACGTACTAAAATTGGCAAATTGGGAGCTCTGACGTCATGCGCGCTCAGCGGGAGTCCCAAAAATCGCCCTAATTTTGACATTTGCGTCTCAGAACAGTGGTGCAATATATACTGCGGTTCTGGTTAAATTTTACATCTCGGTTTTATGTTGCATGTTGAACAAGTGTATATTTATTAAAGCTTATTTGTGATGTTTTTTGAATAGGGTAATAGCCTTCTCAATTTATCGAGCAACTAATGTCGGCCTCTTCATACTATAATCCTCTTCGTACTATATACTGTACTAATACGGTATCATTGAAGGGCTATACTGAAAACATTTGTTCCAACACAGAAAAGAAACGACGCCTAAAGGCGGTACCTTCCGTCGCGAAATGGAAATATCGCGCCATACCATACAGGTGGAAGCGCAACCAATTGTTGAAAATGCCTGCGGTCGGGGGACTGTATAAGCATTGGCAACCGTTTTACAAACAGCGTACAACATGAATATATTTGATTCTTTCACGCAAATAAAGGTCGCGACAAACTCGACTGCCACGACCGCATGCATTAAGATACCGCGTGTGCGAAGTATTCTGAGCTTCCAAGTTCCACCAGCGCCATTCATTTAGAAGTTACCGGATTCTGCGTGTTTTAAAGGCACTTCAGAAATATCCAGCAGGACGAAAGAAGGAAGCCAATATGAGCAGTGCGCAGTGCTACCCTTTATACCACCTGATGCAGCACGTTATGCCCTCCCTCTCAATGCAAGCAACCCCAGTTCTACCGTATTTCGATGGGGGCGAACTGCGAAAACACCCGTGTATTTAGGTTTAGGTGCACGTTAAAGAACCCCAGGTGGTCGAAGTTTCCGGAGTCCCCCATTACGGCGTGCTTCATTATGAGATCGTGGTTTTGGCACGTAAGACCCCATATTTAATTTTAATTTTACCACCAATTCTATTCGTACATACGACCAATACCAAGGAATGATTGCATCAAAAAAGGTAAATATTTGTGCTGTGCAAGCAAGTTGAACATTTTGATGTGTTGAAAGTAAATGGCGTCAGAAAATACCCAGAGTACAGTGTACAGGTGCACTGCATTCACAAAAGTATCGATAGCTTGATTTCGTGTTTTGACTGCAAATTGGCCACGAAAAAATAGGAAAAGAAAAGCCTCTGGGTGGACAACTATTCACACCTTGGCCGACAAAGTTCTAGATACAGTAGCCTAGGTACCTCCTCGACAGGATATCTAAATTTTAATGTCCGTCAGATGCCGCAATTGTCTGCAACGCGGTGCACGGATATTTCGCCATGATTCGGACGTCCCAAGCCGAAGGTATTTTACTAGTATATTATTCATAAGCATGAATAATATTACCGTGAACCCTAAGCATATCGCTTCACTGTTTTGCTTATAAACTGAGTCGATCGCTTAATTCGCATTGAAACCAAATTCAAGACTTCGAGCGCTTACCCTCTTTTCCCCACCATGTGTATTTGCTTAACCTGGTGACAAAATCCACGCAGCTACTAGAATGCACTTGTAATTAGTTACGTATACGTTACACCTAACACTCGTTGCTATAAGATCTCTGAAAGACAGAAGAAACTGAATAATTATTTATGAAAAGCGACTATTCTCAAATGCAAAGTGGTACAAATCCTTACGTAACAACTGAGCAATGAACAAACAACAAAATGTAAGAAACGAAGTGCGCAGGGGGCAACAGAAACAGCATAAATATTATTAGAATACATTCTCTGGTCCGGAACATTTGCTTTGAGATTGCCATTACCTACAACGGCACGCCCAGCTGGTTATGGATGTACTGAGCAAAGAGCTTCAGCAGAACAGAGGTGCGGGTTTGGGGAGTGACCCAGTGATTCGAAGAGGTTGGGTGTAGTGCAGGACCAATTGTGGTAATTGTACTGGTACCAGACACCTGAGCTCGTGGGTATATCAGTAGGTTGTGTTTATGAAAGACGGGAAGTCGCCATAATGAATGCGCTTAAGGGGATCTGGTAGCGTAACCTGGTAGCAGGTTGTGAGCGGACTTACCAGTGTGTGGGTGTGTTCTCGCTTGATTATCTAGGCCTGTTCGCGAACGGCTTCAGGTGGGGTTGTAGGTATTGTTCACCTAGTGTCGATGAGTTCATCTACTATGTGGTTTCGGTGGTAGGCATGCTGTTTGAGTGTTTTCCTCGTGTCCTGAGATTGTGGGCATGCACATGATTGTCCAGGATAATCTATGTCGCTTATGAGACCGTGTGGTGTTTGTTTACGGCTTGGCGTCATTGCCAGCGATACATTCGATGAATACTTAGATTTGTGGGTTCTGTTCATCTCTGGTGGCCCCGCGGGGGGCGTCTGCGTGAGCAGGCGTTTGTTGTGTTGCGACACCATGGACTCGAGCACGTGGCATGCGGACACTCCCTCGTGTAGCCGTGTGCGGCTTAGCTGCTTCTGGGAAAAGGGGATCTTGGAGGTTGAGCCGAGGTCAGGTGTATAGACCTTTAGGTACCCCCAGAGGAGGCAACCCATTTCTTTGGTCTCTGATTCACGTAGACGGAAATTCCGAACTGACCCACCGGTAGGGGAAATCGGCATTCCCCATTTGCTGTCCTGATTCCCACGCACTTTTTCTTTACACTTCTGTTACGTAACTCTCCTGTCTTCTTTTATCTTCTATTCACTTCCTATTTCTCTCGGTGGCAAGGGTAAACCTTGGGTGGCTAACCTGTCTTGGTTATGGTTATAGCAGTGGTGCTGTAGCTGGCGTCGGCAGGTCCGTCACTTTCTGGAGCTTTCGGCACGTCTGCTTGTTGGGCTTAGGTGTTGGGCGGATGACATCGTGGCCGAAATTAAGTAAAGATTTATGGCATCAGCTTTATTTCCCAAACTGCATGATTGTCCTCTTTTCAAAAAAGGACGCACCGAGGATACATTGAACTTTTTGTCACACGTAAAGAAATCTTTCCCCGCTATTGTGTCGTACATAGAGATAACCCCGAAAAAACTGTCCGAACCGTTTGCCCATTTGTCGTTGCTAAGTGTCTCACCGATGTACTGGGTCCCGGCTACAAAGTCACAAAAATGGCTAGTAGCGACCTTTTGATTGAGGCTCGCGACAAGCTTCAGTATGAAAACATCTCCAAGATCGTGACATTTGCTGACGTTCTAATCACAGTGACAGCACATCGATCAATGAGTTTATCCAGAGGAGTCATTTCAGACGATGATCTCTTGAGCTTGAGTGAAGAGTAGTTTCTGCATGGCTGGAAGGACCAGGATATTATCAAAGTGCAGTGAATTATCATCAAGCGTGAAGACAAAGAAATTCCATTGAAGCATCTGATACTCACCTTTGCAACGAGTGTACCGCTAGATTCTCTTGAAGCCGGCAACACAAAAACACGAGTAAGGACCTACAGTCCCAACCACGTAGATGATTTAAGTGCTAAAGATTCGGCCGCGGCTCGCTAAACTGCCGAGGCCCACTGACCAGTGTGAAATGTGGACCAAATGAACACTATTCTGACAACTGCAGTGGTACACTCCACTGTCCTAATTGCGCCGGTGAACAGCATACTCGCGATCAGGTCCCACGTCGAAAAAAGAAAAGGAAACATTAACTATCATAATAAAAGAGAACATTTCTTTCCAGGAAGCACGGAAGCGTGTTTCATTCCTTCATGCCTCAGGGGCTGCGGCGTGTACAGGTGCAACGCCGCAGTAGGCTCCAGCATCTGCCCGTGCCACAAAGAGTGTGGCCTCGGTGTGAGCCCCCTTGGTGACAGCAGCCAGTGCTGCTGTCACGCCTTCCCTGAAACAGGGCCAGTCGACCTCCGGGTTGGTAGGCTCCAAGGCTCCCTCTCATCAGGCGAGACCTTCACGACGAACACACCGCTCACAAGAGCGCACGTCCAGAGCCTCGCAAAAGGCAATAGACACTTTCCCTAGCCAGCCGGCGCAGCCAGCGCCGAAAGACCACCGCGAGTCTCATGACCGCGGCAAGAAAGGGAAACCACCCCGCATTACGTGGCCCGGAAAAGGGCCCTTTAAGCTACGCTCCCTTAACCTCATTGTTACAGACACAGTGCACAGTTCTTTTTTAACATGCATACAGCAGTTTTACAATGAAACGACTCCACTGGTATCCCCCACTGCAGGTGATTTAATGAGACAACTGCTTTCTCTAAGCTTTCAAGGGATGCGCCATCCACACTATTCGCCCTACATGGCTCCGTATTGCTATCGTGTTGTCCAATCTCAAAAAACCCCAGAAGGGAAAACATTTCGAGAGCTTCAAATGAGAGGTTGCATTAGCGCACGGAAAAAGTTTCTTTTCATAGACTTAAAAAGATGCAAAACAGATGCCACAAGTGCATTAACTTCCTAGCGCAATATGCAGAATAGTGTGGCCGTTACAGCTTCCTAGCTCAATAGTTTCTGAGTGAAGCATAATACTTATCCTAACGAGTCGTACACGCCTGTCACAATCAGCTGACCAATGATAACGTGAGCCACACTCTCACATTGAAATAATTCAGCTATAGCAATACTGACCAAAACGAGCCATGGTTGTGAAATGTAGTTTCTACGCTTTCCTGGATAACCCCGCTGCAATTGCGTCACCCGTCAAGCCAGCTGACATACTGCATGCTGTTAAGGCGCCGGAAACACCATTCCAAAAAATCTACATGAATATTTTAGGTCATGTGTAATACATACTGGCAGAAATAGATGACATATTACCTGCCGTGGTTGCTCAGTGGCTGTGGTGTTGGGTTGCTGAGCACGAGGTCGCGAGATAAAATCCCGGCCATGGCGGCCGCATTTCGATGAAAGCGAAATGCAAAAACACCAGCGTACTTAGATTTAGGTGCACGTTAAAGAACCCCAGTTGGTCCAAATTTCCGGAGTCCCCCATTACGGCGTGCCTCATAATCAGGACATTGTTTTTGCACGTAAAACCCCATAATTTAATTTAAAATTTTATATGACATATTCTTGCTTCGGCTTGTCTCATTTGATAAGCCCAACCAGACGCACTCTGATGGGCAACATTCACTGAAACAGCACTCGTTTTACAGCGAAACTCTATATAGCTAGGTGAAACCAAATACTGTGGGTCCAATGTGCGTAGTCGTCTTATGCCTCAGCTGGCTCATTGGCGCCCCTCGATGCAACCGCGCGAAAGCGCTCGTGCCACTGCTCCCGCGTTGGTCGCCGTCGTCTTATTATACAGCTGGCTCTGTTGGCGCGCATCATTCCAGCACAGAATTTCACTTCTCTTCTATCGTCGTAATTGGGAGCCGCGATTACGGGGATATGAGCCATTGCTTAAAGGGGTATGAGCCATTCATTGCCTTACATGACAGATAGGCTCATATTTTGAAGGAATATAATTTTGAAGAATCGTGCACAGCGCGCATACCGTGAGTGACGTCGTCCTCTCCATCGCAACTGAACGTATGTGTAACCTCATCAAGAAACACACAGACGTTACTAATAACCGAGACAGACTTTACTGAACCGTCGTTTAATAACACAGTGATAAACGGGGACGCACGTTTCAGCTTCGCTGGTTAACCATCTGACGGAGTGCTTCGGCAGTGATTTTTTTTAGGAGCGAAGCTCCTTATAGCGGCACCCGTTCCGTCCCCGTCGTCGTAGTAGTAGTGTGTAACCAGTCTGAGAAAAATGAGAAAAAAAACACACCCCTAAGGCATGGTGCTTCCATAGTAGCGAGAGAAGACAGTGTTACTGTGTTTATGGTCACGTTTCTGGACACCGTCTTGCGAGTGAGTGGAGCCGTTAACCGGAAGACAACAGCTGACATCCTCAAATGAGTTTGCTGAACGATCTTGTGAATAAGACTCTGGCGCACACGGTATGTAAATGGCGATGTCAGCCACAAATAAATCTAACGAGATGTTGCCCCATGATACATTGGCGTACCACACGACTGTCTAAGAGACACCACCCATGATAGCGTTGACACTCGTTTAGGGCGTGAAGTTAAACAATTTAGGATGTGATGCTGCTGCACGAATGTGATGGTGAAGAGACGGGTACTGAGGTACTAAATGCGAAGCATTTCTTGGCGAACATATGGCACTTTGATAGTATCTATCTATCTATCTATCTATCTATCTATCTATCTATCTATCTATCTATCTATCTATCTAGCCGCCTACGTCTTGGTGCTCTCATGATCGTATCGGTAACTTTGTATTTAGCAAAATTGGCATACTATGACAAGAGTGTATGATGGACATAAATGATAGGTCATGACATGTGTGTCATGACACAGCTGCCTACGTCTTGGTGCTCTCATGGTCGTTGCGTTAACTTGGTAGCTACCAAAATTGGCATAGTATGACAACAGTGTATGACGAACATAAATGATAGGTCATGACATGAATATCATGACACGCGTGTTATGTAGGTCATAAAACAGCCGCCTAAAATGACAATGACCCAGCGAAAAAACATTAACACTCAAAAACCACTCAAATGGTTTCTGACGCGGGGTACTAAGTGAAGGAAACACTAAAGGATAATGGTAGAAGTCATAGTGATGAGCATGAATCAGCAAAAATGACAAAGACTCAGGAAAAAAAGATTAACATTCAAGAACCACTGAAATGGGATCTGACGTGGGCACTAAGTGAACGAAACACTAAAGGTTGGTGGTAGAAATAATAGCGATGAGCATGACTCAGCAAAAATGACAATGACTCAGCAAAAAAAAGAGTAACACTCAGAAATCACTGAAATTAGTTATCACATGGGTAGTACGTGAAGGAAACACTAACGGATGGCGGTAGAAGTCATAGTCATGAGCATGACTCAGCAAAAATGAAAATGACTCCGCAAAAAGCCAGCAGATCCTATGCCCTGTTGGAATCGATGCTATGCGAAGCAGTGTGTGGGGAGCCTACCAAGTTAACGAACTGACCATGAGAGCACCAAGATGTAGGCGGCTCTTTCATGACCTACATGACACACATGTCATGACATTCATGTCATGAGTTGATTCCCTTTAGCTACACCTAAGAGATTTTAGGTGAAAGCCTTACTCATGCTCATGACTATGACTTCTATCCTTACTCATGCTCATGACTATGACTTCTACACCATCCATTAGAGTTTCCTTCACTTAGTACCCACGTCCGAACCCATTTAAGTGTTTTTTTAGCGTTAATGTTTTTTCGTTGAGCCATTGTCATTTTTCATCAGTCATGGTCATGACTATGACTTCGACCAACAACCGTAGCCTTTTCCTTCACCTAGTATCTCATCCGAACCCATTCCATTGTTTCTCAGTGTTAAACTTGTTTCGCTGAGTCATTGTCATTTTTGCTGAGTCATGCTCATGACTATATCACTTCTACCATCATCCCTTAGTGTTTCCTTCCCTGAGTACCCACGTCCGGACCATTCTAGTGATTTCTGAGTACTAATCTTTTTTCGCGGAGTCATTGTCATTTTTCCTGAGTTATGCTCATGACTGACTTCTGCCAGTATCCTGTAGTGTTTCCTTTACTTAGTACCCACGTCCGAACCCATTCCCGTCGTTTCATTAGTGTTAATCTTTTTCGCTGGGACATTGTCATGACCCACATGACACGCATGTTACGACATTTATTTCATGACCTATCACTTATATTCGTCATATACTCCTGTCATACTATGACAATTTCGGTACCTACGAAGTTAACGAAACAATCATGAGAGCACCAAGATGTAAATGGCTGTTTCATGACCTACATGACACGCATTTCATGACATTAATGTCATGACATATCATTTATGATCGTCATATACTCTTGTTATACCAATTTTGGTACATACCAAATTAACGAAACGACCATGAGAGCAGAAAGACGTAGGCGGCGTAGATAGATAGATGGATACAGTCAAAGTAGCAAATGTTCGCCAAGAAATGCTTCGCATTTAAAAAAAGATTAACACTCAAAATGCAGTGGAATGGGTTCGGATGTGGTACTAAGTGAAGGAAAAGGCGAAAGGTCAATGGTTGAAGTGATAGTCATGAGCATGGCTAAGGTTTTCGCCTTAAGGTCTCCTAGGCGTCGCTAAAGGGACTCCTGAGGACTCATGACATGAATATCATGACATGCATGTCATGTAGGTCATATAAAAGCCGCCTACGTCTTGGTGCTCTCATGGTCGTTTCGTTAACTTGGTAGCTCCCCGCACACTGCTTCGCATAACATCGATTCCCACAGGGCGTGGGATCTGCCAGCTTTTATCGCTGAGTCATTGTCATTTTTGCTAAGTCATGATCATCGCTATGGCTTCTACCACCATCCTTTAGTGTTTCCTTCACTTAGTACCCATGTCATAATTAATTTCAGTGGTTTCTGAGTGTTAATCTTTATTTGCTGTCATTGTCATTTTTGCTGTGTAATGCTCATAACTATGACTTCTACCATTATCCTTTAGTGTTTCGTTCACTTAGTGCCCACGTCAGAACCGATTTGAGTGTTTTTTGACTGTCAATCTTTTTTTTTGTTAACTCATTGTCATTTTGCGGAGTCATGCTCATGACTATGACTTCTACCACCATCGTTTACTGTTTCCTTCACTTAGTACCCACGTCAGAACCCATTTCAGTGGTTCTTGAATGTCAATCTTCTTTTCCAGCGTCTGTCATTTTTGCCGGTTCATGCTCATGACTATGACTTCTACCATTATCCTTTAGTGTTTCCTTCACTTAGTACCGCGCGTCAGAACCCATTTGAGTGGTTTTTGAGTGTTAATGTTTTTTCGCTGTGTCATTGTCATTTTAGGCGGCTGTTTTATGACCTTCATAACACGCATGTCATGATATTCATGTCATGACCTATCATTTATGTTCGTCATACACTGTTGTCATACTATGCCAATTTTGGTACCTACCAAGTCAACGCAACGACCATGAGAGCACCAAGACCTAGGTGGCTAGATAGATAGATAGATAGATAGATAGATAGATAGATAGATACTATCAAAGTGGCAAATGTTCGCCAAGAAATGCTTCGCATTTAAAAGAAACATTAGATCGCTTCGGTGAGCTTGGCCTACCGATATCAGGAACTCAGCATGAACTTGGACTCTTTGAACATGAGGTCTCAGCAGCTGAGATAAGCATTTGTCCTTTCTACAGATATATTTTCTTGTTTGAACATTACAAGAGCCAGCATGCTGTTTGACGGTAATGAAATCCAAGTTTTTCAGCCCTTGCAATATAAAATATCAGAAAGCTGTGCGTTTTTTAAAAGTACATCACGTGTAGATGCGCAACATTTGAGCCCTGGTGGCGTCATTTGGCACCATATCAGTAACCTTGAAAAAATTGCAAAATTAAATGTTCCTTTTTGTGTAATGCTTCCGAGAGCTTCTTCACACTAAGTATGTGAAGCAAAAAATAAATAAATAAAACACCTGCCTAACGGAAAACAATCACGGCCGAAAGGAATGTATATTTAATTTTCTTTATTCTGCATTCCCGGTAACCGAAAGGCTATCAAAGGTTATGCCTATTGTTTCGGCGAGAGGTCAAATATGAAACTTTTGCGCTGCCCGTGCTTATAAAGAAACTTCAAACATATAAATAGGCAGAAAGCAATTCCGAGTTACCGAAGAGAGAACTTCTGGAGCGTGCGACCACTTAGTGACCAGTACGCACTCTGTGAGGACGAAAGAGGCTCATGCTTAAGATAAAAACGCCAAGACCGACTTCGAAAATAAATAAACAAGAAATTGGAGCACTGCATGTGTAAGTACGTATCTTTTTCTTCACTTAAGCTACTGCAAATCTTTGATGCCCAGAATTACTTTATGTTCAAGAAATTCCTAGATTTAAAAATTGTGCCAATTCACGCAGCTGTGAGCGAGAGAGAAATAACATTTATAATTCCTAAAGGAGCTAAGGTCCAAGTCCGGGCCTCCTGGTAGACTTAGGACCCCAGGCCCAGCAGGTTGTAGCTGAATTGCAATTCTTTGAGCTCTGTCGAACAACTACTTGCCAAGTATTATCTTCACCAATAATACGAGACCAGTGGCCTATACCGGAAGTGGTGGTGTCCAGCCAACCTTTGCTCACATTATTTCCCGCGACACAATTTAACAAGTAGGTGCAAGTGTTCCCTTTCTAGGAACCTAAACATATCATGTGCCTCTTTTGATTGTGTACACAATGTCTGCTTGGATAACGCCCCACCAGAAGTACTTCAGGCCTGCACAATTCAGTCACTATAGCATACGCCAAAGAGGGTGAAGGGCGAAATCCCCCGCGCTCTAGAGACATTCATTAAATTACTTGACATTGTCATTCGAATGCGTTGTTACGTCTTATTACTGCTGTTTTTCCGACCAAATGTCGCGAGTTCGAGTGACTTAATTGACGCTACTCTTATTAACTGTGCCTTAAATAACCCTGCCCTAATTAACAGCAAAAGTCTGAGGTTCGACTCCCACCAAAGGTTCCAGGGTGTGACCACCACCAAACGTCATGGGTTCGAGTGCCTTAATTTCCTCTATATGAAAAACCTGGGCATTTATTAACTTTACTTAATGCCAAAGGTGGTGGGTTCGATTCCCACAAAAGCTTGGGATTTCGACTCCCACCGAAGGATCACCGGTTCGAGTGCCCGAATTCTATCTAAATTAACACGATGGCGACGGTAACGCACACACCATCACAATTGTTGCGTGAGCGTTTGCATATAGGTAAGACACGATGCCGGGTCGGTGTAGTAAGTAAATTACTACACAGTGTCGTCATCGCGCACGATTTCGCGTCGACAACACGGTCTTCGCTTAAGGACGTTAAAGTCGACTAAATGATGAGACTTATGAGGCTTTCATCGTAATAAATGCCGGCGTCACTGGATGCGAGACTCTTTCTACTACGCATGTGGCCGCATCTCAATCTGAGTTCGCGTCAGATGGTAGAATTGAAAACCAAATAGTTTTTGTTTGCTATTTAAAAACCCTTTGTTTTTCACCAAGTGTTCCTTAGGCGCACTTATAAAGCTAGTGTGAAATTCAATAGAGATGAATACAAAGGTGATATACGTTAATAAACACCAGTAACAGTTCGAACACAGAAGGGAGATGAGAGCGTAACGCTGGCTAATGTACATGCCATTTCTATTATTCTATTACATTGCTGCTCGAGTAAGATTTATCACTGAAACATGAAAATTAAAAAACTACAAGACGAACACACAATTTCCGCTATTCGCGTACCAGAAGTAAAAACTGAGATTGTTTCATACTGACAAACTGCTCGCGTCGACATATTGTAGACAATGTCTGTTTTTGAAATAAGTTAAACTTTCTTATAACATTAACTTGATCATTACTGGTTGCGAGAAAAACCAAACATCGATAAAAGATGGCATTAGACCTTACTGAGAGTTTATTAAGAAGTACGAGATATGGAGAGTGACGCATGTGCGTTGGTTTTTGCCGTGATTTAATGGATGGAAGTTCGCGCTCAAATAATCACAGCAGTTGACGCGTACGTATTTACGTTTCGAAATTGCCTTAGAGGAAGCAAAAACAGAAGACTAAAAAACCTAGAATACCGAATGAGCGGATCCGGCTATGCGGGAAAAACAAAGTATTGAAACTGAGCGGATCAAGTGGTGGTTATTAGAGAAAACACCTACATCAAAAATACAGCGTCAACAGGACAATCCGCCACACGATATCACAATAAGGCGTGTAATGATGCCGATGGTCACTTTCTCGGCGCATGTGGAGGCATATCTATTGGCATCTGACTAAGCACAGCACTTGCGAAAATAGGCTGGTTGCGCACGTCTAAATCGGCCCGTAATAACAGTCACTATGATTAATATATTTACCAGCGGGTGTCAACAAACGCGAGTAGAACATATCCTATTTACAAGTGCACCTGGCAATTGTTACATCTATTATTGCAAAAATGTTGAAGATAAGGTCTTCTTACCTTTGTTTAGGGTGGTTTGGCGTGCCTGCGATTGGGCTATGTATTTGTGTAACATCTTAAAAAAAAGGGGGCAATGTCGGTGCTTTCCAATGTAACAAGTCAAAAAATGTCAAATATGAAGTGTGAACCAACCACAACCAGATAATAGGTCGCAGACTAGGTTAAATTATCCTTACGGGCATAACAGCACAAGTATAGTCGTAAATTAACCAAGTTGCACCAAACAATTCCACCATCTCCAGCGTCATCCCACCTGGCTTCCTTCTAAAAAAAAAAAGCCTGATATCAAATTCGACGCGCCAGACGGCTACGTCGGCGAATGTGTGCGCAAAAGAAATGCTAAAGCAAAAGCTTGACATGATAAAATCATATAGGGGGTGCTGAGAAAATATATTTCTGAGAACGGAACAAAAACATTACAAATATAGGAAATATTTTGGTACGTTGCGAAAGTCACATATCAAGATCTGTTTACAATATTTACAAGAGAGGCAATCATACAAGATTGCTGTAGAGACCGATTCCTGCAATACACGTGAAGTCGTCTACTGACTGGCGCCACACTATGTTGCGCCGTAACATAACCTCAGCCTGTAAGGGCGCCGTCTCGGCGCTAACTATAAGATAGGTGAACTCGCGGCAATCAATGCCTGTAGATCGCTCCGCTGGGACAGGTGAGTCCAGCGGAGCGATCTCGTACTTAACGATCGCCAAGCTGACGCAATATCGTGTAGGGCCCTGTGTAGCGTGGCAGCAGCTTTTCAGACAAGCAGATGTGGCGCCGTGATGTCGATAGGAGGACAACGGAGCCAGGCGGGAACGAACGTCCCGATGTCGGCTGTAGTACCGGATCCCCTGCGCGGCCTGAGGCTCAGTGAGCCGGGAGCCGGCAATCTGGCGCACCGTGTTAGCCCGGTCGAAGTCGTCTTGAGCATATTCAGTGGGGGTGATCGTGGGGGCTGAATAGAAGGTAAAATGGAGAAAAGCCAGCGGTCTCGTGAAGGGACGAATTACAGGCGAAGGTCACGAAGGGTAACGTGCTCTCTGTCCCAGTCACTGTGGTCGTCAGAAACGTACATTGACCGCATTTCTGTCAACGTGCGATTCGAGCCGCTCCGTGAGTCCGTTTGTCAGCGGGTGGTAGACGGTAGAAGGCTTGTGGTTGGCAGTACAGGAGCGAAGTAGGTCTTCAACAACTCGGGACAAGAAGGTGCGGCCACGAACAGTGAGGAGCTGCCGGGGTGTGTCGTGATGGAGGATGACGTTATGTAAAAGGAAATCCACCACCTCAATTGTACAGCTTGTGGGCAAGGCTCGCGTGATCGCGTACCGGGTCGCGTGTTCAGTCGCGACAACGACCCACTTATTGCCAGATTTCGACGTCCGAAAAGGGCGAGAAAATCGAGACCGACGCGTAAGAATGGTTCTGAATGCACATCGATGGGGTGAAGGCGTTCAGCGGGCGGCAAAGCTAGTTTTTGTCGGCGCTCACACAACGTACTGGCTGCAGCGCAGCGGCGCACAGAGCGTTACAGGCCTGGCCAGTAGAAGCGGCCCCGTACGCGGTCGTAAGTACGAGAAACGCCGAGGTGGCCTGCTGTAGGTGCGTCATGCAACTGCAATTAACAGATGCCCGAAGATGGCGCGATAAAACGATTAATAGTTCTGGCCCTTCAGTGTGTAAGATGCGACGGTAGAGAACATCGTCGCGGAGTACGTACATGTGCAACGTGGGCGGAGAACACATGAGCAGTCATCACACCAATGTTAAGGGCGAATGTCACGCAGACCAGAAGTGGCCAGGACGCAAGCGTGGGTGTCATGTGCATCATATTCAGGGTGGTCGACAGAATGACGCGAGAGGCAGTCGTCGTCCTTGTTCAAGCGGCCTTACTTGTATAAAGGAGTAAATGAGTATTCTTGGAGCCGTAGCGTCGATTTACCCAATACCCAGTGGGATTTTAAGCGACGAAAGGAAGCACAAGGAGTGATGATCGGTAACCGCAGAAAATGTGCGGCCGTACAAGTAGGGGTAGAATTTGGCTACTGCCCAAACTGAAGCCAGGCACTCCCGTTCAGTAACTGAAAAAAATCCTCTAGGTGGTTGACAGGAGGCGGCTGGTGCACGCAATTCAGCGCTCTAGGTTACGCAGTCATCGAAAAGTACAGCCCCAATTCCATGGCCACTGGCATCGTTTGAAGTTCAGTGGCAGCAGATGGATCAAAATGAGCCAGCAATGGGGGAGCCGTTAGCAAGCGTACGAGGGCGCCGAGGGCTTTCGTTTGAGCGAGGCCCAATGTGAAAGCAATGTCCTTCTTGAGTAAGTCGGTGAGTGCGCGAACTGTTTCGGCGAAAGTTTTCAAGAAACGACGGAAATACGAGCATAGTCCAACAAAGTTTCTTACGTCTGCGGTGGAAGACGGAACAGGAAAGTTCTGGAAAGCGCTATTCTTGTCGGGACCCGGTTGAAGACCAGCGGCACTGACGAGATGGCCAAGAACGCTAATTTTACGACGTCCAAAATGGCACTCGGATGAGTTGAAATGCAGGCCGACGCGTCGGAAAACAGCAAGATTGGCCGACAGACGCTTGAGATGACTCATGAAAACTGGTGAAAAGGTATCTCAGCGAGTAGGTAACAGACATCTAGAGAACATATAGCCGTGAAGTTGGCGTCCATCGTTTCGAAGGTTTCCAATTCATTATAAATGCCTAACGTCAGACCTTTGAACTGGTTGAGGCCGTCAGGTGTCACGAAGGCAGTTTTCTTACTGTCCATGTCGTCTACGGAGCTTTGTAAATAGCCTGAACGAAGGTCTATGAATGAAAAAAACTTGGCTCTGTCATGCAGTCCAAAGCGTCAATACGTGGCAAGGGGCAGACATCCTCGCGTGGGATTTTTTTAGCTGTCGGTAATCGATACAAAAGCGCCAACTACCGTCCTTCTTATTTACAAGGGAAAAAGGGAACTTTTACTTGCCGACGGAGTGCAAGAGGGCTCGATAACTCTTTTAGTCAACATCTTATCGACTTCTCGTTGTATCACTTGTCGTTCAGCATGTGAGGCACGGTACGGCCGATGGCGTATCGGGTTGGCGTCTCCAGTGTAAATACGATGAGTGACCACCGATATTTGGGCTAAAGGAGGCCGTCAGATAAAAAATTTTGCTCTAAGTTTTCAAGAGACGGCGGTCGCCAGCAGCTGGTGCAGGAACAAGGTCAGGTACAATCATCTAGCTAAGGTCATGTGTGACCAGAGTCGGTGAATCGGAGGTTCCTGTTGAGGGCGACGGAATTTCGGCGTCAAGAGCCGATATCTCGCAAACGTTCACAGGAAAGATGTCGCCCAAAGACATGCCTCTGGGAACAATTTGTGTCGAGCAGTTAAAATTAAGGAGAGGGAGCAAAGTGTGATCGCCTGTAACAGTGGGCACGGTATGAGGATCGTCTATATTCTTTTTAAGCAATATGTAAGCGGTGGTACATAGGACATAGACGCCTTTAGGAACAGGTGGAAACGACATTAAATTTACGTACGTAGTGGCTTGAGGCGACAAGCGGATGTCTTCGGAAGAGCATACCTGTGTTTGTGCGACTGGTGGACTATAGCAGCCGTGGGGCAATTCAAGCTGAGTGGCACTAAACACCCGTCAAAGAGGGCTGAATGGGACTATAAATATTCTAAGCGGAGTATAACTGTCGTAAGGTCATTGTTAAAAAAGCGAATTCCGACACATTGTGGGAATCAATGTTAGCGAAGCTGTGTATGCCTGTTTGCTTTGATTGACGATAATTAGCGGTGATGTTGGCGGCTAATGTGTAATTTCTTCAGCGTTTAGTCCAATACGAGAGTGGTGAGTTGATGTTACAACTTACCTGGCGTGCACCACAGCTGTTTGTATGCGTAGTCCACATAACACACAGGTGAGACGTGTTTGCTTGAGGCGTTGTTGTGCGTCATTGTTCGTAATCTATAAGAGGGTTTAGCAATATCATTGCCTCACATAGCACATCGCGTCATGGTAAAAGTGCTAAACTCTAACTGAAAAATGGGGCTGTAAGTACGTAGATACATTCCCGGTCTGCACCACGTTTTGCTGCCGTAGCGAAGACGCTCCTACTCCGCGCGACGCTCCTTTCGGGCCTGGGTGTCCTCGACGCTGAGTGCACGTTTTGGAGCCATCTTGCTGGCGCGTGTTTACGTGCTCCTTCTGCATACGTGGCCAGCCCGCTGTTTTTGGTGATGGTGAAAAATATTTATTACTGAGAAATGGTTGCAGACAGGTGATTGGGTTAGGGCCCTATTGGTCTCCTCCCTAAAAGTACTAGGTGGAGCCCCTATTCCGGGGCCCCATTAGCAAGCAACGCCACCCGCGTCTTTGAATCAATGCCTTTTGGGTCTTGAGGTCTTGACAGCCGAGTAGGGCAACCTCCCAGTCCTCTCAGGGGGTGGGGGGGTGGGGTGTGGATGAGTTCGGCTAGCACCGCCGGGCACAGTACAGGGTTGGTGACAATTTTGATAAGGAGGCGCTCGTCAGCGCGATCCAATCCCCTACAAGGGGCCGGGTAGCAGCGGTGCTCCTCCTTATTGTAATCGGTGATGTCTTTCAATGAAAGGGCTAGATTGTCTAATTGGGAGTAAGCTTCCATGGACACGGAGACAACCCGGGGAGAAAATGCGCGGGCGGCCTCGTCGGCCTGTTCGTTTCCCTGGAGTCCCTGGTGAGTGGCGGCCCAAATCAGGTTACGCGGAGTTGGATATACATATCGGCAGCTAGATTGCAGTATGCGCCAGACAAGCGGGTTGTTGACGACGCCAGCTCGGAGCACTCTTTAAGGCTGTGGACGAATTTAATGGTCACAGCATCACAGCCCAGCACGCGACCTCCACAGCCCAGTACCTGCATTTTGTCGCAAGAAAAGCAAGCATAGCACGCGCCATACGGCGTGCTTTCACATAACTGTGAAACGCTGCCATGGCGGCGCCGGCCAGGATGCTTTGGGTGACTCGATGTCCTATAGGGTGGAGACATTCTTTGACGGGGCTCTCGCTGCCAAAACGGCCATTGCACTGCCTGGAGGTTTTTTCACGGGCTCGGGCCGGGCTCGGGCACAGCATGTGCTTTTTGATGCAGGCCCGGGCTGGGCTCGGACTTTCTGGTGGTGGGCATGTAACGTGCAGCGAGTTATCCTCGCGCGACTCGACTGTGAAAAACATGTTTTTGTAGCGCGAACTACACTGGCCGAGGCTGAGCAGTTTCGCGTAGCTCCTGGGGAGCCATGCTGCGCATGCGCGAGGAGTAGTGACGTCGTCACATGTCACACAGCTGGCGCGCCGGGCGTTTGCGCTGGGCGTTTGACCGTTTGTGCTGGACATTTGCCAGTGTGGTATAGCCATGGAGAAGGAGAGCGAATTGCTGCTCAGAGGCGCAGAAGAGCGGAGAAGCTTACCTCATCGGATCCCAAAGTAGTTGCCTAGCAATTAGCGGTTGAGTGTAGGAAGAACGAACAGAAGAAGGCTAAACGTGCTGCGGAGACACCGGAGCAAAGGGAGGAACGTCTAGCAAAGCGGCGTCGCCAGGAGGCTAGCGACGTGCGCGACCATCTCAGCAGCAGCAACAACAACACGCCGTCGATGACGTCAAGGCTCGCCGATTGACTGACTATACGGTGAAACTTAGCGAAAGCGCCAGTGCAACTCGGACCTTCGAGCCGGACTTCGTAAGCAATCCGTTTGGATATGTGTGCGACGTGTGTGAAAGATTGTGGCACATGAAAGACTTGACGCCGGGAAATAGTGCCAAGGGTGAAACGGTGAGTTTAGTGGTGCCGCCTGAGTGGGGTGAAGCCGTGGCGCGGGTTTGTACAACGTGCAAGAACTGTCTCGTTAAGCAGAAGATTCCACTCTTTAGCCTTACCAATGGGTATCGTTACCCGTCCATGCCACCAGGTCTACCGGTTCTGAACGATGTGGTAGACTTAGCTCACGCTACGTATATCCTGGCATAGCCGAGCTAAGCCACTGCAAATTTTGTCGGTCTCGGGCAGTGTTTGGGCCGGTTTGGAGCCGGGTTTGGGCCGGGCTCGGGCCTAAGGTAAAGGGGTGGCGGGCCGGGCCGGGCGGGTAACGTAGATTATTTCCGGGCTAGGCCCGGGTCTCGCCAAAAAACTTTTCGTTGGGCTCGGTCGGGCAGCCCAACATAAAAACAGGCCCGGGTCGGGCCCGGGCTGAAAAAATCGCCCCGTGTACTTTAGGTATGCGCGTAGGCGAGCGAAATCTGGTAGTGCTGCAAAAACCCAGCAGCACGCGAGCAAGAGGAGGAGGTGAGCGCCATCTGGTCGTGTTGCGGGAAACCCAGCGGCACACGCGGCAAGACTATCACAGCGGCCGCGCCCGGGAAGTCGGGAGAAGAGGCAAAAAAAAAAGCTTCGCTTCAAAACTTCAAACAAAAATTTGGAGGACGCTTAAGCTTCGCCTTAAAGAGTGGAACGCGATACCATTCAAAGATCCCTGAATGCTTGTCAGGCTTCCCTGCAACTTCTGCCTTATTTTTTCTCCACATTCGCCTGTGCGCGCCCCTACCATTTTAGGCTGCCATGGAGGCGAGCGCCATCTGGATAGTGTTTAAGCTAGTAACCTACCCGGGCGCGCCGCTGTTAGTATGGTAGAAATGCTGGAAAAGGGCTTTGGTCTTTGAGTTTCCTCGTAACAAAATCATGTTTTCTCGTACATTCAAATTACAATCCGATGCTATCATGCCTGTGCGTTGTAGTTAAGTCACACGTTACGGACGGATTTTTTTGGACGGATTTTACTTTTAAAAATTCACTTTTGTGCACAAGTGCCTCTGTGCCACTCGGAGGGCCTGCGTGGTCGTGGTGGTTCGGGATGATTTTCTGCGCCACGGACGCCGGCGCTTCTGTCGACGCCGTATTTTCTGCGACACGGGGACCTTAACGCTGTCGCGTTAAAACAGTCGTTAGGCGCCTCGCGATTCCAATGCGAGCCGCACACACATACGAAGAGTAGGCGTTCCTCCGTTGGAGACGCCTGCGGTGCGTGATGGAGCGGTTGCGACAACTTTGCTCATGTGTCGGCGCAATGAGGCACTCATCACGGTCATGTGTACGCCAGTGTCAATAAGTGCTGGAAGACTGACGCCATTGACTACAAGGTCGATCAAGTCCTGTTTGGTGGGCAAAGTGACCAGAGGGTATCGCGGTCGAGTCGTCAATGCAGCGTCACCTCCGCAAGCTATATCGCTTAGTTTTCCGGAAACGGGCGTCGTGGCTGCATCGGGGCGGTGTGCGACGAGCCTGCGGAGATAGCGATAATGGTAGACGAGCTGGTGGCAAACGGGAATGGTGACCTCGAAATGACGACGAGGGACTGTTCCAAGCGGAACAAACGTCATTGTATGGATGTTGCGGTTCAAATGGAGACTATAGTAACGACGCTGGGGACGTCTTCTGAAACATTCCACTGCAATGCGGCGGCTCTTGGCCTGCTCAAAGCGTTGACACTGTTTAATAATTTCCTCTACGATTTCACAATGTTTGCACATGAGCAGGTTGAAAGCACCGTCAGCAATCCCTTTCAGTACATGCCCAACCTTGTCTCTATCGGCTTTACGGCACTGTCGGCTTTACGGCACAGATCCAGCACGACCTGTATGTAAGAAACGTATGATTCTGTGGACGTTTGGACGCGGGTCTCTAATTCTTTCTTAGCGGCGCTATCCACCCGGTGGGAGGGCTGAACAAATTCCTGAGCTTCAGCTCGCACGTTTCCCAGTCTTTAAGCACTTCCTCGTGGTTATCACACCACACCTTCGCCGAGCCTCGCAGGTAGCCAACATAATCGTTGGATCCCATTTGTTGTGGGCACTTACACGCTCATACTTGGCGAACCAGTCTTCCACGTTGAGGTCGTCGGTGCCACAGAACGTTCGCGGATCCCGCGGCTGAGCCAGGACAACTATCGGCGTTGTAGGCGTTCATGACGGCCGCGCCATTTCTGGTCCTGTTTCGTCCGTCATATTGCCCAGTACGAGGTGACGACCACTGCGGAGCTCCCTTGTTGTCTCTCGTGGGTACCCCGCTCCTCCACCAATTCTTTTTACCTTTAGTAAGTCACATATAAAATTGTATTTACGATATTTACAAGAGAGGCAATAATACATCAACAAGACGGCCGTCGAGACCTATTCCACCACTACACTTTAAACCGTCTTCTACTGACTAGCGCCGAACTTGGTTGCGCCGTAACAATATATTGTAACTGCACGGCATTGGATAAATTTAACGCTTTACTTCCCAGCACATTTATAAACATACAAATACCAGACAGGTCTCGCAATTTGTTAGACTAAGAACTACAAGGCAATTTTTTCCGAATGAATGGGCATGGGAAAAACGTTCGGAATTTATTAAATGCACCAACTCCAGTGCGCAAAAAACCGTAAGGCTATTGAACGCTAGGTGTATAGACAGAGTGACATTTGAAATGAAGCTATTGCTGTGTATGCAGTGTAGGCTTAACTCACGCTGCTTTGGATTGAGACATACATGACTGGACAAGGAATGCCTGAGTTAAAAGTGTGATAGGCGTTCCACAATTCTCGGTGTTTTTGCGTCGCCGTTACCCCTACAGAGCCTAGTTAGTCAGTAAAACAGATTAGGCGAATAAAGGAGCCACTGTCATGGGCCATAGTAGGTGTTCGGTATTAATACATGCTTACGCCTCGTCTCTGGTCAAAGTAGGAGCGCTAATGACTGTGCTAACAATCCTTCAGAGCTGTTCCTAACGTTGCTGAAGCCCAGAAAAAAAAGCGATTTTTTTTTGCCATCTTCTTCCCCTCCACCCCCCTTTCTTTTCCTCATAGAATCTACATAATTTCGTGTTACTCAGGTTGGCAGGTATACTTATACCATGTCCATCGATATTTCCTTCATTATCGTCGACTATGGTTGACACGCCACTTACTTGTGGATGACTTGATTGCGTGAGGCGTTAGCGATAATGTCCTCTTCAGTATAGACCTCACATAACGTTTGACAGCAACCGCATTTTTGTTTGAGAAATCCATCACAATTTTCGGTCTCTTACAGCCTTCATACCACCGAGTATTTGACAATCTAAGCAATGAATTTCAAGGCAGTCCTAATAACTGCGTGGATTTGGTTCCCTGCTTTAGCAACTGCATATGAAACAGCAAGCGGTAAGTTTTCGGTGCCTTGCATTATAATTCCTTTTGAATAAAGCATTGTGTCAATTTCACGCGAGACAGGGAAGCAGTATGTTCAGCGGTAACCGGAATTATTTTTCACGAATAGGGACTATCTGTTGTCGTAAGAGGAATATCAGCCACATAAATTCATTATCAGTGAAATGCAACTTTTCTGTAGCTGCAAGTAGGCAACATCATACCATACCGAAAATAAACGTGCGCTATTGTGATGGTAATGAGCTAAATACATTTTGTGCCCACGTGTGAATATGTACATGTAAGTAAAAAACGGCGATAATAAGTCCCTTCCTTTCCTGATAAGTACATAAAACCCGTGCACCGCCTAATCTCAACTTTGCGATTGAAGAATTAGCTGCGCATGAGATTAGGAATATTTAAATTTATTGTGAAGCCTCTGTACATTTCAGAGAATCAGCAGCTTTTTACTGCATTTCGTTTGGAAGCAGGAGCGTAAAACATGGTTTCAGTATTATTGCAGTAACTACCACGTGCAAACAAGAAAATAGACCTGATATTTAAAGCGAAGCTTTATATGTCCTAGGTGAAATCGCCTGTGTGCAGAAAACTTTCGTCATCAGCATTGGCTCGAGCGTCGTCGTCTTCTTCCATAGCTGTCTCGGTGGCGCCCCTCGCCTTGCGTTCCTGGTCGTTTTCGGCAAGCGCTTGTACCGCTGTGCCCCGCGTTCGTCGTCGTCGTATTCTTCAACAGCTGTGGGGAGGCCGTAATGGGGAGGCTGCGTTTCCGGAGGTATGAGCACTTGCTTAAGGGGGTATGAGCCGTTCATTTTCTTACGCAGCAGACAGATTTATACTGAAGCAATTTAATTTCGAAGAATCGCATGCGGCAACCAAACCACGCCTCCGAGGAAACTCAAGACATCGAACGCAAGCGACAACGGCGGAATGCGGGCAAACCGTCAGTGACGTCATTCTCTCCGTCGCCGCCGAACGTGGGTGTAACCTCATAATTGAGATATACTTTATTGAACCCTCGGGATTAACCCAGTGTTAAATACGGGGGCCGCACGTTTCAGCTCAGCTGTTTAACCATCTTCACGGAGTGTAAGGGCCGACGAATGTTTCATACTGGTTATTCATCGCGAAGTTTTGTGGCGCTATACGAACTTCTACAAAAAAGAAGAAAAAAAAAACATTGGTGTAGGTGATAATTTCATGCGCAGCAGTTCTTGCATTTGAGCATAGTACAATATAGGCTTTGAGATTGATAACAGAATCCGCGATGTCGTTTTCGGTATTTGAATACGGCGTTCGCGAAAAGCACTGCTGGGACCCAATTTTGTCTTCTGCAGCTGGACTATACATATGTCTTGTGTTTCCAGGAACGTTTCTGGTCTGCGACTCACCAGAGTGTATTGACAGAGGTAACGTATCTGCGTTTTTTATAATTAATTTTCTTCCAACTGAGCGTCTCACTGTTTTATGGAACACAGAGAGGAAATCGTGTTATCTGTATATTGCTGCTACTGCTGCTTAAGGCAACGAAAAGAATTCACTCTGGCTGAAGCATACACCATTAAAGCAAATTTTCTTAAAAGTAGCAATTCTGTTACGGTTCAGTAAACTCTTCGCATTCATGACCGCTAAAGCGCTCTCTGGAACCGCATTGCATTCGATGGGCTAATTTGAAACGATTCTGGCACGAGCACTTTATCTATTCAACACACTTCCTACTCACAGCTCGCATGCGCTTTCACGTTGGAGTTGCCAGTCCAGTGGAGATGCCGATATCATTCCCATTTTATGTACGCCACACCACAATAAGTGTTGGATTTCGCCTATTAATTATTTATTCTTGCACCAAAACTTAGTTGCAAAGAAGAAGAAAGCAGCAGTAAGCAGCAGTACATGCACTTTTTCGCATGCTTTACTGGCCAGCAGGCACCGCGAATTGCGCTGACGTTAAATACAGCAATAAATATTTTGTTTTTCAAAGCAGTGAACTCAATTTTTGTTTTGTTTCATTTGTTTCACAATCTCTAAGGCATAATAAAAATTAACTTCTTTAAATAGTTTACCAATTCTGAATAGACTCGTGAAAATTATTAGGGGACCCACTGACCAGGTATACTACTACCAAACATAGTAAATTCTTTCGATCACTGCCAGAGCAGGCTGGTTGGCCTTTCGCCGCGTCACGAAGTTCATCAGAGGTTAAGCATACAGGAGTGCCTCTAAGGGTCTCCTCTCACCGCATACTAGGTGCTTTCATGAAGAATTCATTACTCTTATAACGCTTGTCTACACCCACAGGAGAGCTAAGAGGGGGCGCTAGATTTGAAAAGCTTGACTCTCCAACCTTGGTAATCTGGATTACCGGTGATGACCATACGAAGGGGTGTGAAGATGGCCACACGAGTGTCCACTGCTCCTGTCACGAATCCTTGCCAAATTGTGCTTGTTTCTCTCTCCTCCACTAATGCATAAAAATTGTGGGACATGAATATGTATGCAAGGTGCCGTATTCATGTTTAGTGTATTAGAATATTAGCAAGCAACAAGTCAACCAATCTGCATGCTATGTTCATAGGAACGTTTAGGAACATGTGGTGGTGAAAAGGCTTCCTTTTTGCAAGTTCTTCAGGGGAGTTGACAAACATGACTAGTGGCACAACACCATCTACATCGCAGGACTAGTGGTGTACGAATGTCAAAACTGTTGAATGCGAACGGAATATTCCCTGCTTCTTGATTCGCATTCGAAACCAGAATTCACTATTTGAGGTTGTCGAATATATCAATTTGAATATATAAGGCTGTCGAATATATAGGGTACAGCACTTATTGGAGTCTCGAAGGAATCAGAACGATGGAAGTGGGAACTGTTAACGGTAATTTCGCTTCAAGGAAGCTGGGAATATTGCTCAATAGCAACTTGTCTGTGGTGACCGCACGTGCCAGCTAGCGTATGCTCAATAATTTTCAGACAATGATAAGATTGCCTCACGCTTAGGCAGCTCATGTACGAATTTCTTATGGGTGATATTTCACCAGTCTCCCAATAAAAAATTCAGAACAATAGGCTATGTTTTATTATCAAGCTGTCTCTTTCTCCAAAAAGAATAAACGTGTATTTGGGGATATGCTGATCAATAGTTTTATTACTGTTGTTTGTAATTCTAAGTAGTTGCTTCTAATTTTCCTCGCCTCTTAGTTGTCCCGACATCTATTTGCACATAGAAGTCACAACTTTTAGCCAACTGGGCCGAACACAATCAATATTTTCTATCTTGTTTTGAAAACGTGAAAATTATCCATATTCTATTCGATATTCGTTGGTTCCTTTTCTCAAGTGTTCGTGTCCCGTTCAATTCAAACATTTCACAATTGAAACTCACAGGACATATTTTATCGTCAGAATATTTCGTCACATATTCCATCTGAACTTGACCTGCCTCATTTTTAACAACACAAGCCATCGAAATTGTGCTTTGAAAACTGTCACCGCGGTGAGATATGTAAACGTTCGCGAACATATCATCTGAAAAGGCGGGCATGAATGTTGGCGTGTTTATGTGGTAACCTGGATAACTGGTTTACCAGATCGATATGAATAATAATGTCAGGATCCCTATGGTGTACCTATATATGTCTCCTGTTAGATGAACGTCATTACAAGCAAACTACAATTCCCGCTGTTTGTTTTAACCCACCTCATTCTACAGGTGCCCATTCCGGTGCGCTAATTCTGCTCTGTTCGCTGTTTTCCTTTCATTTAGTGCCTATTTGGTTGCTATATAAACACTGGATGTCTGCTGAACAACATATTTCCCATTAAAAAGACACATTGAGGGATAGGCCATGAGTTCCACGTGTTCATAACCATGATGATGATCTCCATACATTGGCGCATGCCCAACGCGTAGTGGTACTGAGGCACATGCCCAGAATACGAGATTGGCCCAGAATATGCCCGAATATATAGTGACAACGTGAGCTATCTCTTTGAGATTATCATCGCGTGTTGATGCTTATCATTTCCATACTAGGTCATATACCCACAATGAAACATCTGCCAAGAAGCTTGAGCGATCCGCCAAGAAACAGTCGGTGTATTCCAAATAAACAAGAAGATATGAAGAAATGTGTAGCAATATAAATTTTGTCATATTGCCTAGTGCGGCTGAGCGAGAGCGCATGCACGTGCCAGTTTCGTGTGTGCAAAGACGGCGGATTGAAATCGACCAGTTTAGTAACCACTTTAGTAACCGCTTCACGAAACCTTCGCTTTACATAGATTTTAACGTGTGCGTTGTATCTGCATAATGTGTTGGTTTTTAGGTGTCCAATTATTGTGTTCAGATAATGCCTCAACACTTAAATTTTCTAAAGACTTTGGGTTATCCAAATGCGCGCTTTGTCCATCAATTTTAACGCTGTTTTTACGTTTGATTAAGATATGTGTAGACCCTGCCACCGTTAACCCAGGGCATTTATATATTCGTAACCCCACGGCCTTAACGGAGATGTTCGCCTCCCTGGAAAGATCAATTAAAAACAGAAGTAACGAAGCGGAACCGACGTTTTATTCTCTGCAGGCGGTGTAGTCATTCTGAAAGTAGGTGTGTAATAACTGTTGAAAGTAGCAAATAGCTACGAAATGTAATATTTTAAATATTCATTAAAAAATCAGCACGAGCACCTTCTATACCTACGTGACTTGCAAAACCTTTTCTAAGCACATATGGACGTTTTGCTGATGCGCTATATCGATACACACATGTCTTTACTATATGCCCAAAACCGCTAGGTTTGTGTCGCTGTCGACATACAACGCCCTGAAAATGCGTGAATTGCCCACCCCTCGTAATTCTAGATATGGGCAAGAACGCATTTTGTGAACGTCTTGAATGGCTGTAGTTGTAGTTTATTTGGCCGGTCACAGACGTCTATAAGACGTTTTGTTTTCATTCGGTCAGCGAGGTTTGTCATTGCGCCTAGAATGTTATGTAAGAATTTTTAGGATGCATTTGGTAGATATGTAGAATGAATGTTCTTGCCTTACAGCCAAACTATTACATGAATCGCTTAACACCAGCGTTGATCCTTGCACGGACTTCTATTCATACGTTTGCGACCGGTGGGAAAGCAATCATCCTCTTACAGGCGGTCGGAAGAGCTATGATGTTTATGACGAGATTCGTAAAGATATTCCGGAAATGCTGAGTTGTAAGTCTTTCTTTCTATTTCATGTAAATCGTGGTTGAAGACATTAATCAAGCTTCAAACGCACCATAGATTAACTGAGACACTTATGGGTTCACTTGGTATGGGTTCTAGAAATAAAGCAATTCCTTGTGTGTTTGTGTCAAACAGTTAGACATGTTAATAACATTAAATCAAGGTTCAAGGTTGATTAACGAAAACGATAGTGCCTTCAGAATTTGCAAACACAAAATATAGATTTGAATTCTTGCAATGGATCTGTATTTTCGTTGTAGTGTACTTCAATAAATGTGTGTATTGAGATTACAAATTCAGAAATATAAATAGCACAATTGCTACTATAAAATCGCAATTCCAATTGGGCATTTAGTGGCAAACATGATAACGTTCAGCTGGAAGAAGCGGCTTCTTACCTTTGCTTGCTGTTGCTTTTCAATGTAATTCACAGCGCGTTGGACTTAACTGTAGTGTAATGATTCGCCTCTTTTTCCCTGGTCTGTCTTCGCTAGGGCGAATGTATGCTTTATTTATATGAGCAAGCTTAATTTAAACCAAACATGCATAGATTAAATGCCCTCTTGAGTTTAATTTTTAAACTTTAAAAACTGTATGCTTACAAATATTCACAAGTAAGGCGAGAAGCACACGCGTTAAAGCAGCCGAGATGGCGAGGAGCCGCCTCTACCTCTTCTTCATCGCTACCGGCCTATTGGTGCAGTCTTCTTCCGTGTCGTGACATTAACCCCCGGGCGAAAACATTCGCACCATGCGGCCATGTCAGTCCAGCATCAGCGGACAGGTTATACGGCTTTAGCCGAGCAACGTGAACGGCATCAGTCTGCGCAGGCACAGATGGCACCATTGACTTTTCCGGTGCAATCTCGTACGTCGCGGCGGTAACTTGGTGCAGAACGTGATAAGGACCGTTGTAGCATGATAGAAGCTTCACTGAAAGACGAATTCTTCGAGTTGGCGACCACAGGAGCCCTAACGATTCACGAGGGTAATTGGCATCCTTGTGGTAGCAACCGTAATGGTAATTCTGTGTAGCCTGCAACATCATAATGCAGTCACGCGCGGGTTGACGCGCAGCGTTTGCCCTGGCTATGACATTTTGCGCGTATTCCGATAGTTGTTGTGGAGCGGCTGGTAGAAAAGTATCAATGGGTAGTGTCGGCTCATGGCGAAAACGAAGGTAAAACAGTGAACAACCTGCAGTATCGTGGCACGACAAATTATAAGCGAATATAGCAAAAGGTAATACAGTTGAGCCCGGATATATCAACCCCACATGTAACGACGTAACAAATTATTGTGTATAACGAACAGCAGTATAATCCCCTACAAAATATTTATTTAAAAGTTTTATTTATATATAGGAATACCTATACGTCGAACTTTTTCTGCGATATCCTACATATTCAATATATCCGGGTTCGACTGTATAACATCCCGGTTGCGGTGGGAGGCGGAGACGTACATGGAGAACATGACGGTTATGATGCGATTCAGTCGTTCGTTGAGGCCGTTTGTCAGAGGGTGATAGGCGGCAGTAACCTTGTGTTGCGTGAAACATAAGCGGAGAGGGTCGTTGATGACACAGGACAAGAAGAACCGTATTCGGTGAGCAGCTGATGAGGAGCTCCGTGATGTAGGATCACATCGTTGAGAAGGAAGTCGGCAATATCCGTAACACAGCTGGTTGGAAGTGCGCGTGTGATAGCGTAACGCGTGGCATAGTCTGTCGCGATAGTGACCTATTTGTTCCCTGACGCTCATGTAGGGATTGGCCCAAGCAGATCGAGGCCGACGCGTATGGAGGGCTCTACTGGGACATCAATAGGCTGAAGAAGGCCGGTGGGAAGCATCGGTGCCCTCTTGCGCTGTTGGCACAGTTCGCAGCAGCCAACATACTTCTGTACGGAGCGATAAAGGCCGCACGCGATCATAAGTGCGCGTTACACCAAGATGGTCTGCTGTGGGTTTGTGAAGCAGCTGCTGCAGGACAGTAGACTGAATCCAGGAGGGGGCCTTAAGCAAGTGCTTAGGGCCTTCGCTGCATACACTGTGGCGGTATAAAGTTCCACTATGTAAGGCAAACATCCCGACGGGTTCGTCACATAGGCCCCTCAGCTCAGATGGTTGATGATGGAACGTAAAGCCGAATCACGCCGCTGTTCATCGCCGAAATGAAGAAACTGTGAGATTAAGGAAAATAGACCTCGGTGTCTGGGTTTTTGCTGTTAGGTGGATCAACAGGATATCGGGACAGGCAGTCCGTGTCCTTATGTCTTTGGCCAGACTTGTGCAGGACGGAAAACGAGTACTCTTGCAGGCGCAAAGCGCAGCATCAAAGACGGCCTGTACAATCTTTCAGCGAGGAAACCCAGCAGAGCGCATGGTGGTCAATCAATACTGCGAATGGACTGCTAAAAAAGTACGGCCTAAAATTGGAGATGGCACAAACAAGGGCAAGGCATTCACGCTCCGTAATCGAGTAACTGCGCTCTGTGGCAGAGAGCAGGCGGCTGACGCACACTTTGACGCAGTCATGACCATTCTGGCGCTGATGAAGGACGGCTCCGATTCCGTATCCACTGACATTTCTCGGAACTTCCGTAGCAACAGATGGGCCGAAGCAAGCCAAAAAAGAAAATAAGTTAGAAAGCGGATAAGCGCTGAAAATGCGCGAGTTTCTGTACGGCCTCATAAGAAAGGCTTATCTTTCCTGAGAAGTTTGGTGAGTGGACGGTCGATGTCAGCGAAATTTTAGACACAGCGACGGAAGTAACAACATACGCCAATGAAGGAGCGAACGTCTATGCTTAAAGAAGGTACAGAGAAATGCCTCATTGTACGAAATATTTATGGGTCAGGTCGGATTCCCACACCGTTCATAAGGTGACCGAACACTGTGATTGCGCGGCGAACAAAGATGCACTTGAATGAGTTGAGTTGAAGTTCGGCTCTGCAGAACCAACAGGCGATGAATCGCCAATAGGCGATGAATAAGGCTGGCAAATGTCGTTGAAAAATAATAACGTCATCTAGGTAACATACGCAGGTCAACCATTTGAAGCCTCGAGTACCCATCATGCACTCAAATGTCGCTGGCAGATAGTACAAACTGGAGCGCATGACTTTAAATTCGTATAGCCCTTAAGGTGCAACAAAACGGTATTCTAGCGGTCCATGGGATCCATGGCCACCTGTTAATAGCGACACCGCAGGTAGTTAGACGAAAAATAACTCGCTCCATGGAGACAGTCAAGGGTATCATCTATGCTTGGTAATGGATATACGTCCTTCTTAGTAATCTTGTTCAGGTGTCTGTAATCTACAGAGAAACGCCTGGTGCCGTCATTTTCTTGACATGCAGGACTGGAGATTTCTAAGGGCTATATGAAGGTTCTGTCTTTTAGGGGCGAAGCTCCTGAGGGTGTGGGTCTGTCCCTCCTCTGTAGTATGTAGTAGTAGTAGTAGTAGTAGTAGTCGTAGTAGGTAGCCACGTCTACTTTTATGAAAAAAAAAAATTCCGAAAGTTGTGTCCGTAGCGCGGAATCGAACCAGGGACCCCTCGCTTCCGAACGCGCGGCGCTAACCACTACGCCACGAAGCTTTTTTTTTATTGCCATT